>NC_139406.1:75531416-75768916 GCF_905368555.1 Meleagris gallopavo | reverse complement strand
CTAATTGCCTAATTATCTGTAACATCTGAATGTTACATCAAAATGGAAAAGAAATCCTCTGGTAGAAATTTTCAGTCAGAAGGCTGTGGCACCCAACAATCCAAAACAGAAGTCACTAAGTATTTGTGTGAGGATGCATTAGGAAATAATTTATTTCTGATTTTAAGAGAGAAGTAAAACGTTGGTGCATGCTGACAGTAAATTCCTGCAAGAGAAAGGGATAACGATGAAGATGATGCAAAGGGAAAGGGAAAGGGTGAAAGACGTAAATGAACAGAGGGCAGGATGGATGAATAGAAGAAAACAAGGGCAAAAGTATGGGCTGGGAGGATAGAGAAGATTTACAGAGTGCTCTAAGGAAGAAGCAACAGCTTCTGTAGCACATGGAAGTATTTCTGAAGATTTATGAAAGCAAATATTTTTTTAGAGTACTGTGGAATGTGAAACTGTTTTTGATAGAAAAATGAGACAGAGTAGAGAGGAGGAGATATAAGAATATATGAAGAAATAAAGAAATTTAAATTGGAAAACTGTTAGGAAATGTAGAAAAACTGGGAGAGGTGACTGTGAAAGACTTAGCAGCATTTAGCATATCTGGAGCACTGTGGGTTCTTGATTCACAGGTAGTGCCTATGGACGATGAAGGAGCACAGATAAATATATTGAAAGGAAAAGATGGAAATCAATATTGTCCTTGGGAAGAGGATGATTTAAAAAGAAAACTGAGAGTTGGACAAATAAAGAAATTCCAGCAATCACAATGCATGTCTGACATGGCTGACTTAGAAGTCAGAGAAATGAAATGGAGATGAAATACTCATATGAATATTGACTGTATTACCTGTGGATGTAAGCAGATTTTGAAATGTTCTACTGCTCTGCAGAAATAAACTACCAAGCATTGTCTTTTGTCTAGCAAGAATACTTCCCCTTCTTTGTTCTGACCATAAAATTTTAGTATATCACTTTCTTATGCAGTTTTTACAGATACATGTTTTATATGTCGTATTTAATTTTTAGGTGATTGGGTTTCTTCTGGCTGGATCAATAATTTTTAACTGGTGTATTAATTATCAATCAAATAATGTGAAAAATAATAATAAAGAGCTGAAAAAATCAGGCTATATTAGTTCCTTTACAGTAAATGTGTTATTTTAAAAAAATGATAATACAATTGAAAAATTGCAATGATACATGTACATAGTTTATAAACATTCAGAAAAAATACACTTGCTAAAATTTCCCCTCTGCTCCTTCTGATACTCTGCTCTGTGACTCTATCTGGATGTCACACCTGATTTCCATAAACTGTGATTTTTCAGCCTAATTCTTACTCAGAAATTTAGTTTGAGACACTAGCCCTCTGCCCTACTCCAGACACCTAAAGATGGTGCTCACAACACAAAAGCTTTAAAGCTTCAGTGAGATGAAATTTCACTTTAGAATTACTTTTGATGGCTCTAAAGAACGTGGACTGTTTCTATGCATGTTGGAATATTTTTATTTGAAATATTTGTATTTGACCCATGAACAGTACAGAAAGATCACATCATTACAGCAGTCAGGCTTTTTTAAGTTGTTTAACAGCTGGTGTTAAAAATGCTACACTTCCTCCTTGATATATAAACTGATCTTGGCTTCTTCTGAACACACTACAGGCTTTTTCCTTTGTGACGCAAATCCTGGGAAAAAAAATGCTACGAAAATTTATGATCTAGCACTGATCAACAGAAAGACCAAATAATAATTTATAACCAAGATTCACTCCTTTAATCCGATGCTATCCTACTGCCTATGTCCAATACTCTTAATAAGCATCCCATTTCTTAACACTGGTGAATTGTACCTCTACAAAGGTTTTTCCAAAAGTAATGCCTCCTATCTTAATACCTTGGCCCAGGACATCAGAGGCAGATGTTGGTGTTATGGCAGTAGAGGCTGAACCTTCCCACTGATATTGTTACGTGTTGATGTCGTGTGAAATGGCGTCTGACATGGAAGTGCTCATGGAGCAAAGTTGTGTCACTGAATTCCTCCATGTGGAAAAAAACGACGCCCACTGACATTCACTGATGCTTGCTGAATGTTGATGGAGACCAAACAGTGGAAGTGAGCAAACTGAGGTGGTGGGTGGTGCGTCTCAGCAGTGGTGACAGTGACACGAGAGACAAGTAACATTCAGAATGGCCATGCAGATTTTTATGAGAGCAGCATGCAGGCTCTTAATGACCAATGAGAATGCATACCGAATGGTGATGATTATGCTGAAAAACAATGTTATGTAGCTAAGAATTTGCTCAATCAAATACTGTTATTGTGCTTTTCATATCTACTGTAGTTTCCGTGGAAACAAAGTGGAGGCATTACTTTTGGAGCAACCAACATACATATTACTGTTCTCCTGTGAAAAGACTGGGAAATACTTCATAGTACTAGTACTTCCTGGTATTGAAATGCACCCTGCTTCTCATGATGAGAAAGAAAATCTTATCAAAATGTTACAGATGTTCTTCAAATGATTTAATAAATACAAGAATATCTTCTAAGTAAATGAGGCAAATATGTCATTCGAATTCTCACAGCCTTGATAATTAAAAGCAAGACCACCAGCTGTCTTCTTTTATTTTTTAAAAGCACAACTTGATCTGCACAAGGAATTCAACCTCCTTCAATAATGTTTTCCTTCATAAAGTTAAGAACCTACCTGTTGATCCTGAGGCAAATGCCAGTAGTGGTCCAATATTCATCAAAAACTTTAATTAATTCTGCTTCCCTTTGGGTATCTTACTTTCACCATAGTGAGGGAAAAAAAGAAAAAAAAAACAACACACAAAACACACCCAACCTGTGGTCATTAATATCACGCAAAGACTATGACTATACTTAGCCTGGAAGACCTGGAGTTTCATATACTTTTCTAATATTTTTTTTTAGCACCATCCAATTAGCACTTGGGGACTGGGATTCGTCTCAGTATGTCACCATTGCCACTTTACTTTATAATTTAAATAAGTTAACCTCCCTCTAGCATCTCCCTTTTACTCTTGTATAGCTTCATTGTTTTCAGAGGAGGCTGACTGTTACGAAATGAATGAAAAGTCATACCCAAGTGCTATTAGACTTATGCATACAACAATTCACATTGAAAGTTAAGCAAGAAGGCATCCGAGCCAAAATTACTTCCTAAAATATTAGAATATATTTATTGCATATCTTAAATTGCAATTAAAAGAAAAAAAAAAGAGAGATGCTCTGAAGTTTATGGTACATAGCAATATTTACAGAGAAGCGGGTCAATTCCCTTCTGCTGCTGCTACTTTGTGTATGATTCTGTGCAAATTGTGTTGGGTCAGATTTTCAGATAGCAGACCCATCCATACCTGCTGAATTTCCACACAAGTGCATGTTTCCACCTGTGGACACACCTAACAGCCAGGCTGCCAGAAACATGTGAGAGGTCTGTCAAAGCATATCTGACTGCACAGGGTTAAAATGCCTACACCATTCTCATCCTTATTTTCTCCAGATCTCAGTCCTTCAACCATAAAATCACATAGTATACTCTATATTACACAGGGTTGCTGTGAAGTTGGATACCTCAGAAACACCGAGGTACAGAGATGTTAGAGTGACCAAAGCCACATGAGAAAAAATGCAGTGCGAACTCGAAAGGGTGCTTGATGCACCTTATTGCAGCACTAGGCCTGGAAAATAAGAATGAACTGTCTGTTTATATTACACAATCTTCCTTAAGTGAGTGGATTTTCCAGGAATGTAAATCAACAGAGCATTTGGCTGGAAAAGTACTGTGTAATCCCAGAGGTGTCAGTATGAAAACTTATGGACAGGAAGAACAAGGGGTTAGTCCTCAATCTGTGAGATTCTTTTTCTAGAGACATGTGAAAGAAGAAAAACGTATTTTTGGTTCTATGGATATTTTTGAGTGGTGGTACAGACTTGGACAATAAAAGATCATAAAACTGTAGAATCATAGAGTGGCCTGGGTTGAAAAGGATCACAATGATCATCTAGTTTCAAACCTCCTTCCATGGGCAGGATCACCAACCACTAGACCAGGCTGCCCACATCCAGCCTGGCATTGAATGCCTCCAGGGATGGGGCATCCAACAACCTCCTTGGGCAACCTGTTCCAGTGTGCCACCACCCTCTGTGTGAAAAACTTCCTCCTATTACCTAACATAAATCTCCCCTGTCTCAGTTTAAAACCATTCCCCTTTGTCCTATCACTATCCAACCTCGTAAACAGCCGTTCCCCCTCCTGTTTATATGTTCCCTTCAAGTATCGGAAGGCCACAATGAGGTCTCCCCAGAGCCTCCTCTTTTCCAAGACCTAACACTACTGATGTTTTACCCAACTAGCTATATTTTTGCATTTTAAAACTATAAATGAATACTTAGTAATTGGCAATGTTTTTAAAACTGGACTACTGGTCCTGAAAATGTCCTTGCACAGTGTGGGAAAAACATAGCTAACAACTTTGTGTCTGATGCATATGAGATGCTAAGTGTCACAACACATGGAAGACTGCTCTGAAAAAGCAGTTACTGTCCTATGGAAGGAACGAGAAGAGTTCTCTAAGCTCTTGGCTTTACATATGAATCTAATTCATGTGTTATATAGAATGGCTTGGGTTGGAAGAGATCATCTAGTTCCTCCCCACCTGCTGTGGGCAGGTTTGCCAACCACTAAATCAGACTCTATAGAACTGCTTTATCTGCCTAACATACAAATTGTTTAATTGCATTCTCTATGTAAAGAGAAATGGAACCTAACATTGTCTGCTCTTGACAGTCTGTATCTCAGACTCTTACTGGCAGGCTTTCAAAGAATTACCTTCATATTTTCATGGATGCCCAGAGTTTGGGTGGAAACAAATGCCGTGCCTTGGCTCCTTTCTGACACTATTCCCTTTTCAGTTACGGAGGTAGGCCTTAGCCATGACAAATGTATTATTCCTCATTCACAGGTATTTGTAGTTTACTCACAGAGTAATTTTTGGCTTGTAGCACTGCTGAATGTTCAATTCCCTCTGTTTAAAAAACGGAGGCATAAGTGCCCTGTTAACTGTTATAATGTGACTGCCCATCTCCATAGCACATGGAAGGCCAACGTCAAAGGCAATCCAGAACTTGCACAACTCTGTCCTTCTGTGTAGCCACCAAGCCTAAAAATACAGACAGAAATAAAAGCTGGAATGATGACTGATTCAAAGTGCTATTTAAAATTCAGCCATCCACTCCTCTGATAAAACAATTTCTACTATACAACAAGGCTGCAGGTCAAGTACAACACAGCTTTGATCATCGGTTTTATTAGCTTCCCGCTGCAGCCATCCCCTGCTTGAAGCATTAAGGGATGAGAAGATGCACAGTCTGTGCTTCCGCTGCACCAACACTCATGGCAGCCTTCCTGTATTACATACACATCCACTGTACCATAGACCATAGCAGTGCAGCTGACAGGCTACACTGTGTTCGATTGCTCAGAGATATGATTTAATGCACCCCCCCAGACGAAGAGGGAGAAGAGGCACAAATCAACATGACCCTTACGGCAGAACGAGGAAATCCAGAAACTCCTTATTGCCTGAATTACTTATTCTGTACCAGTCAACTATTTTCACTATTCATATAAAATGCCATGGAATTGCAGATAATGTTTCCGTTTAGTTTTAGGCTTTCCAATTTAAAAGCAGTAGCTGGAGTGAGGTCACCAAGATTCACTGATTTCTGGAAACTATGAAACACTTATTCAAACAAGACCAATAGTTCAAACCTGAAATGTTTAATAGTTTTTATTTCCTCTTGTGTTCAAAGAAAACACAACTGGCTCATGGGGAAAATGTGTCATTTTTCCTAAATTACAGTAGCTTATTGTTGACATAAAGTATTTTGTTGTAATAACTTTTAAACTGTCATCACTAAAGCTATAATATATTTTTAACAACATCCACAGCTCCCAGAAGTATGAGCTTGCTATTAGAGATTTTGACAAAATAAATTATGCATTTTTTAAATAACTTCACTGTACTGTAAAGAATGATGACTTTATTTTCTCAAGAAGTCACGCACTTTAGGGACTTTGCTATGTGCCACAAGGCACAGCAAGACCTCAACTTCAGTGCTTCCTTGGAAAACAGAGAGCCATAGACCCCTTCAGCTGTATGGACAGCACAACACAGAGGCAGTTCTGTAACTTTGTGTTTTAGTGGCCCGCCCTGGAGCAAAGGCTTTCCAAAGCCAGCAATGGTTGGAGGCCTGCTTCCACCAAAGGAGCATGCTGAGCTTTCTAGACTTGATCTAAGAGCACTTCAGGAAACAGCACTCTGATTCCCAAGTATTTTACCACTTTAAAAAAGATCTGAGCTCCCATCTCTAATTTCATGATGATGTAACTATCATTTCCTTTCTTCATTTGGAGCAAAAAAAGATCATGTTTTAGAAGTTTGGCTCCTTTTGAGCCAAAATTTGTTTTAAAATAAAATGGTACAGCTGTCAAGTAAATCCCTGGAGTTCATGAACATGTGTAAAAACGTCATTCAGGCTGGCGAAGTGCACTGTGCAAGTCAGGGTTGGGAAAGCCTGTCTCTGTTTACCGATACCTTTCACGCTGCATGTAAGATAATTTTCAGTCAATTACTACTATGTCTAAAAATTAAAATCTTACCAAATGAAACACACAAAAAGAATACTTGCACCCTAATCCTGTCCCTATTTGTGTAAGCAGTATGGTAGTACCTTTCACTACACGAATACATACTGCTTCTCAAATGTGGAAATATCTTGAGTATCTTTCATACAATCAAGAAAACGGCTTTTTATTTAAAGTGCTTATTAAATGACTGACCAACGCATCTCTCTCATTCATTACAGGTATTACGCTGTCTACTGTGTGCCTCTATAATTACGAGCATTCTTAATTTACTCTGGTTTCAGGAAGATCTGTGGATGCTGAGTGATTTGGCCAAATGCTAGACATATTAACAGAACAGTGAAAGAGTTACAGCCATACTTTAAAGATAAGACCCAAAATTAAATAACACTATAAAACATTTTTTGAGACTTTTCTGTTAAAATAGTCTCAAAAGTAATGCATGGACACAGGGGTGCCATGTTACTGTATTTGTGACTTTGGCTCATGATTACAGCTCTTACTCAACCGAGAAATATTAAAATTCTCTTAAAATTTCTCCTTAATGGAAACATTAAAATGAAATACGAGCATTTTTTTGAAACCTCCAGGGTTCTCCTAAAATGACTGACTTAAATCACACGGATCCACTCGCAAGTCCAACACTTGCACAAAATGAGTGCTGATCCCAGCACTGCCACTCACTGCCTGCAATGCCACAAGGAGCAGCCGAGCTCCGTTGTTCTTCCAGATGTTCTCTGAACCACACTTGTAAACATTTATTCATCGATCGTGAAATCACAGCAACTTTATGCTAGAGTGGGCCTTAAATACCTGATTAATTCTAGAAATTACCAAAATAAATACAGGCTAAGTCTTTGCTCATTGAATAAGGATAAAGTAACTTCAAAATCCACAGCCACTGGTTGCCATGCAACCTGCTATAGTATTATGGCAGAAATAAGCTGTGCTTGAATTTTCAGTGCCCTCTCGCTCAGCCTTCTTGATGTTGTGATACTCTAATGCTTCTCAGCTAACTTCCATTAAGTAGTTTTTCGTGGGGTAGTATTCCAAGGTTAAAATGATTAAATAACTTTTATGGTTGATCAAATATAAGCCCTTATTATACACAGTAGGCAAAACCATACATTTTAATTACTTTGTTATCAAAGATCTAGGTATTTACATTTCATTTTTCAGTTATAATTCTGAATTTAGTTTGACCTTCATAAAAAAGAGAAGACCCAAAATTTTTGCTGTCTTACACAATTTTTCCCATAAACAAAAAAAAAACCTCAAACCATTAAAATGCGGTGACAGCAGAAACACTGCAGTGAGGTCTCCACGCACCCTATTACAAATAATTTAAACTGAGATATTTTATTTAAGCATCTTTCAGCTTAATTTTAAACCACTTTAATTATTAGTGACTTGGTATGACATTTGCAGTTTATGAAACTGGGTGAAATATTGGTATTTGATAATATTGACATTATGTTAATTCAGAGTTTCTGTTTAGAACCATCAGTAGCACTGCTGTGCTGTAGGAACTACGTTCCAGTCCATATGCTGGTATAAAAAGAACATTTTCAGGTACTCCTCTGACCTACTGACTGCTAAACGTGGTATTTTCTACAACTAAAGTATACTGATATTTATAATGATGCATGTATTAAAACATCACAATTAAGCAAAGTTTATATTTTGCGTTTTGGATTTCTGAAATCATTTGAGGAAGACAGATTTCAGACCAAAACATACCCAGTAAGGTCTCATATCTCCATTTTTAAATAAAGACCAAATGCAATTCAAAATCTATACATGAACCTCTAGAACTTGCACAGGAACAGATTTATTACAAGGATAAATATTTCAAAATAAAACTACCAAATTAAAAAAGAAAAAAAAAAAAAAAAGCACCAAAAATTAAAAGCCAAGAAACAGACAAGAAAGCCCAGTGCCACAACATATTTGTTTGGAAAGACTTTCAGAGTCCTCTGGAGAAAAACATTTTTTTTTCTGCCAGATATAGATTCAGTATTGCTGCGGCTTTGCTGCACGGGGTCACACAGCAACGTTACAGAAAAAAAAAATGTTTTAATTTTCGGAGACATTTTTTTAAACTATTTCACTGTTCTGCCCTTCCAGACCTTAACAGCGTTTCCCACAATAGACTGTTAGTTTTAACTAAGGGATATAAAAAAACAGCTGCGCTCGTGGTGGGAGGCTACGGACGTATCTTTAAAAATTATTTCCTCTCCACGGTGCATTAGTTTGTAACTAATAAGATACCAAATAGGAAGGACGGAATTCAGAGGCAGCGGCAGCCCCCATAACCTGCAACCCAGTCCCCCAGCGGCGCGGACCCGCGATAGGAGCACGTTTCCCCTGCCGGTCGCAGCGCTGCTCACACGCTTCGTGCAGCCGCGGCCCATCAGCTCGGGACGCGCACCCCACGCAGGCACCGCGTGCCCCTGGCCAACGCAGCGCCGTACGGTCATTTGTTTCGTTATCTCGGGAAAACAAACAAACCCAAACGCCCCCCGCCTCAACTCCCGGGTCTTAAGGGCTCGGCTCTAAAGTACGCTCGCAGCCCTCTCGTTTCGGATGGAGGGACGGAGCCCGCGCACCGCCCGCGCGGGGCAGCGGGAGCGGCGATGCCGCTGGCACGGCCCCACAGAACGGGGCAGAGCGAGGCGCGGTCCCGCTGCCGACGTCGGGATCGCGCCCCGCGCTGCGCCCCGGGCCGAGTGCTGCGGAACGGCGTCGGGGCGCCTATCAGCGAGGGAGTGCATTTCAGCCTCTTGGCGGCCGTACATTGGACCTGCTGGGGAAATGACACTGAATAAAAGCGAGCGCCGTGCTACACGGGGATGGATACAAAGCAGAAAAGAACTTGAAGGAAAAGTTTAAAGGATCTGTCATCAAAAGTTTAAATAGGCCTTTCTCCAGCCGCAGCTAAATTATTGTACTTCTTGGTTCTGTTTGCTCCTCGTAGCAATTGAAAGCATATGCAATTTAACAGCAGGCCTCAATCCTTTAATAAGCTGTCTTTAAAATACCTTACATGGATTACCTATCTGCAAATCTGCTTCCCATGCAGAATGTGACAGCATTATGGAAATTGTGAGTTCAGTAAAGATGGCATATACCAAAGAGAACCACATCTGCACACTGTAAGATTATACCAAACATTGGAAGTAATCTTTAGTCATTTATAATACTGCAGAATGCATAATTAAGATTAAGGGCTCTATTCTGCCCTTACTTATGTCCTATGTATCTCATAATTTTTTTTTTTTTTTTTTTTTTTTGCGTAAATTAAACGGGAAGCAGCACTGCAAGGCTTTCTTGTTCACATTATGCAAAGTTGGTATTCATCTCTCTGCAATTTGGTGCACATCTGAGGAAGTTTGGCAAAAAGAGAACGATCGCATATGGAGCAGAATCCCAACTAAAAAGGGCCATTTCACGTCTGCCAAAAGGAGCCACTTGCAAGGAGCACATATTTTCTTATTGCTTAAAGAAATTAAACAGGAAACAAAAAGGAGCCCTCAGAGCAGGAGCTCAGTTCAAAGAGCTGCTCTGAGTCACTGCTGTGCACTGAGCCCACCTCGACAAACGGGAACACAATGCCTTAAAGCAGCGAACCGGAGCCGAGTGGGGAGGTCTGGCGAAGGAAGGGCACAGCTCGTGTTCCCTAATGCCCGGCACCTGTTTCAGCCCTCAGCAGTATTCAATTTCTTCTGTCATTTACTGGTGGGAGGAGCAGCAGCAGGAGCACATTCATAATTCCTGCGCTGGTGGGAAGGAGGAGGAGGAGGAGGAGGAGGAAGGAGAAGAGAGAGAGAGGAGAGAGGAGAGAGGAGAGGAGAGAGGAGAGGAGAGAGGAGAGAGGAGAGAGGAGAGAGGAGAGGAGAGAGGAGAGAGGAGAGAGGAGAGAGGAGGAGAAGAGATGCTTTTCATGGTAACTGGGCTCCTTTGGGAGAAGCCAAGTGCACCACAGACCAGCTCCATGCTGTCTCTGCATGTCCTCAGCTCCAGGAGTCTGGGATAGTGTATGCTGCCTATGGCCATTCACCATGAATTTGTATTTTATCCCACACCGTACAGGTTCTGTACAGTCCTCCGTCACTGAACACAATGACAGAAGGTCTGCCAGAGCCGTAACAAACCAGAGCGGAATCCCTTCTTACACCTTGCTTCTGTCAAATGCCTTTATGAGGTAGATGAAATTAAATGACTGTCTTATTGAAAGGCATTCATTATATTCCAGGACAGAAATTAGGAAACACATCAGTTAGTGGCACAGTCATATAATTCATATCTAGCCTTGGCCTTTTTCTTTGCTCTGGTAATTCATGAAAACCAAACAAAAGCATTTTTTTTGAATAATTTTTACTAATGACTAAAATTCACACACATGGTTAATGTCTGCTCCTTTGGAAACAGTGGCATTTCCAGGACTTGGCATTTGAGGTGGCAGATGGGGTGGAATGGAATTTGCCTCTGGGGTTGGGGCACTACATCCGTCTCCTCTGCCTGCTGCAGAACTGCTTTCTCTAAATCCCTCCTGGTGCACAGCAATAAAGATGCCATTTTCAGCAACTGAATCTGAGTTTTAGCACTTTATTTATTTTCACAATTATTACTCTATACAAACGTTGGTCATTAATAGCAAAATACACAGCAAATACATGTGGCACACTTGTACCCTGGAGAGCCTCCAGTGCTACGCGCTATCTCAGCTGCTGTGCAGCTTTCTCACAGAAGGAGCAGTTTCCACCCCCATGTGGGATCCCAGAGAACGCACCATCTTTAAACACAGAATTAGCTGAGTAACTAACACGTCGTATGGCAAAGTAAGGAATGTTCTCCATCTCGTTACGAGCTGCACATGGCCCTTACAGGACAATGCACTGATTTCATTACTGATAATAAATGCTAAATCCTTGGTCAGATGCAGTTTTAAAATTCTTAAAATGAAAATGGAGGAGGTGATTATATTGAAGAAAATATTCCATCTCAAAACAATCACAGATAAACTGACACATGCACAGACATCTCAGATGGAGACAACATGGAAAATCGTTTCAAAAAACCCCCGACGTTCCTATATATATTTGGAATTATTCGTTCCTCACTGTGGCAGCAGCATTCATTTCCTAAACTTCTGAAATCCTCTTTATCAGCAAGATTCTCATACACTCTTAAGAGAAAGTAATGGTAACCTATCACTTTTAAGACTACGGCTTTTGAAAACCAGACTGTCAGAGTACTGCAGGATGTACAATAAAGCGCAAACGAATGGCAGAGAGACTGGCTGGATGTTTTAATATGTTCCTAGCATCCGTGATTGTATGATTAATTTGTTCTCTCTCATACTCTTTTCAAAATGGTAGCTTCTACCAGTTTAACATTACTGCAAATTGAGATTCTGGCTCAATTTAGGGACTTTATTGCCATGGAAAGCAGATTGATAATGATTATTATTATGAATATTTGTAAGGCAACAGCTACTGCAATATTTGGCTTATATTAAAATGATTTTTTTCTTAAGTATCTTGAGTAAATGTCCAATAATCTGTGTATAGTCTCACTTTTACAAAGCGTCAAAAGAGATTTCTTTTCCCAGGAGAGTGCATGAAGTGTTTGAGGACTCAAAATACAGATCTGTGTAAAAACAGTTCTTACGCAGTTCCTGAATGTAATCATGAATAGTAAGAGCTGAACATTAACAAGGCTGTCAAAATATACAGAGGCTCATCTGGCAACAGTACCTGCTGCTTAAATTACTGGTGATTTTCTATTACTTCTTGATCTGAAATTTTACTGTCTGACCTCCAAAGAAATTAAAAGTTTTATAAATCTCTTGGACTGAACTGCCATAAACTGCCCAGTGGTCTTTCTGGAAAAATGAGGTTACTGGGTCACTGCATTTAATAGATGATTTCTTGAGTGAGACTTGGATCACTTTTAGTTTGACAGGTTTTTGGCAAGTGCCCTTCATTTAGAAAGATATTCCCAATCTCCAGCATGAATAATTACACTTGCATCTTTCAGTATTGTAACTAAAAGAGAGAAAAAGACAATTCATGGCTCAGTACATCTCTTACTCATTAGTAAAACCAAAAAATACTTTTCAAAGAAGGGAAAACAGGAAAAAAAGTGGTAGATTGGAATACATGGAGGAAGACCATTTTATGCTTTTGAAATTTTCCACTTCTTTTTTCCTCATTATCTCTACAGAAGTGTAGAGATACACCATGCATTTGAGTAGCTAGGGTGAAAAAGCTGTTGATGAATACTGGTATGTCCCATAGCAATTATTTTATAACTGTTCTCAGTTCACTTACGTTGGCCAAATTCTACAGAAGGATCAACATACCAAGAATCTATACAAAGTCTCATTTAACCTGTCCTGTTGTATATCAAGGTCACTTTATGCCCCAAAGCAGCATTCTTATCACATTAGTGCTTTGGAACTGACTTGGCCGGTTCTCTGAAAACAATACATTGACCAAACGGATTATTTGGTTACTCTGGGAGTTGTCTCTTACTCTAGATTTAAGGCTTTTTCTTTGAGATATACATTCTGGTCAAAGATAGAAACTAATAATGATTTAGAAAAAATTTCTTTGTCTGACAATATTTTAATTTGGTGCTGAATGATAAAGAGGGCTAGAGCTGGTCTTTATGTCATTTCAAAGACTGTTTTTATCTTATGGATCATTTTAATCAGTTCTTTCAATTTTCAAATGCATCTAGAAAATACATTCTGTTACTTAATTTTTAGTGCCCTTAACAAATGCTAGTCGTCTGTTGACTAGCATTCTTCTAGCAGACCTTCTCTTAGACCTGATGGGCTGTATCAAAGTAGACTATAATAATAGAAGGCAGTCATCTTTAAATCCAAAATGGGGATGATTTAAACTGTTTTATCTATCCATATACTTCTTTCACTACTGCTTCTGTAACAACTGAATTCTGATTTCTCACATCTGGTTTTGAAAGAATTTTTACAACATTATATTCGATGCAAATGGGTTACTGTTTTCCAATATATTATATTATTCCAATGCATGGAGTGATTTTTTGCAACATGTACCCTGTCATCTCTGATCTCGCAACTAATCATAAGCACTGAGAGGTGCATACAGTAGTATTTGTTCGATCATTTAGGTGTTTGACATTATCTTCTAAACGTCAGCCTCTTGCTTCCTCAAATTGTGGCAGTGTAGAGCTGCAGAAGAGATCATCTGTTCCATCCACTTGTCTCAGGACAGAATCAACAATATTCTAGTTAAACTTAGAGTTATTCCATCTAGCCTTTCTTCCCTTAAAGATCTCTACTGTTGCAGACTATATAACCAGCTTCAGTGGTTCACTTTCCTTGTTCCAAACTGATTTCCAGCAGAGAAGTAGAGGATTTTTGAAATTCATAATGCTTATAGGATCCTGTAAAGCTGTGTTCATTCATTGCTCTAGAAAAGGAACTGTTTGTTCAACATTGCAGATCCAAAAATATGACTGCCTGCATTAGAATTCCTTATTCCTTCATTTTCTTTTTAAGTGCTGCTCTGTGAAATTATTTGTGATTATGTTGATTTTGAGTCATTTATCATCACTTGCACCACCTTCCCTTTTTTTCTTAACACTGCCAATTGATTTCTCTCCTTTGGTAAGAGGACACAGAGATGCCTTTGAAAGAAAGCACAGAAAGTCACAGCATTTTTTGCAGATCTTTTTAACTTTTCACTTCCTGTTACAAAGGAGAAACTTCCATACCTATATCTTCCTGGCAAGAATTCTGTTATTGTTGTTTACTTACGTTCCCAAGAGCAAAAAACTCAATTTCCTTCTCCTCCTAATAGAAATAATGCAGGCAAAAGTAACAAAAATTTCCTGCAGCAACACAGTGAAAGGGAGATGGATATATAAGAAAAGGAAAATTCATAAGAATTCATAAGAATTCCGAGATGTCTCTGTGTGTGGTACAAAAACTGTGCAAATAGAAATAACGCATTTTTTTTTTCCCCAAGGATTTTGCAGGCTTAAATGTCACACATGTAGCATGTTGAAACACACTCAGGTACCCTTTCTATGGATGAAATTTAAAACTGCATCTGTAGGGACTTTGTTTTGCTTGCAGTAGTAGAGGAAGACAGAATCAGTGCCACAAAATTAGTAATGCTTTGCAAAACAACGAGTACTTTGCCTCAGAGGGGTAATCAAGACCATTATTTAACCCATGCTCACAAAAGATACTGTTTTGTATTACAATTTACAATTTCTCTTCTCTCCTTTTCCCTCTATAGCTACTTCTGGAATGCACTTTCCATCTCTTAAAAGTTTGCAGGTACTTCTCATTTCTTCCTTTTAGTGTATCTGCTCATAGACTCCTTCTCAGTGCTGTCTGTAGAGCACCAGGTCTGATGAAAACCATCTCTCTTTTTCTCTTCTGCCTCAGTTAAGACTGTAATGGGATAAGGGATCTTTGTCTAATTAAACAGCAGATACGCCTTTCTGCTTTGTGCCAAACCCCAGCTAGCCTTGCCTCTCTGATGCCAACCTGCTAGTTCGAGTGTAGCATGGACAAAACAGCTCTTAATCTTCTTTCAGATCTTAAAACTACTTCCACTCTTCTCGTTTAGCCTTTCAAAAGCACACACTTTCCTATCCATCCACACAGCTAAAAACATACTGTTTCGTTACTTGCAAAAACCTTACTGCATTCCTATCTGTTCATAATGCTTTTATCAAGATAATTTTCCACTGCTTTGGCCATGTAATGCCTGCCTTTGCATCCCATCTAACTGCCCATTTCTAGTGCATGTAGCAAAATATTTGTCCCCTGCAATATTCCCTTCCTCCTTCACTCATTTCTAGGAGGTCTGCTCCACTCTTCCTCAGTACAAAAGATGAGCTTTCAACTAACACTGCTTATGCTTTCCAAAAACTCTGCTCTCTGCAGTGCCACCCAGATTTTAAATACGCTCTCCATCAGATCTACCTTTGAACCCAAACCTCCTTTCCTCTTTTGGTATTTCTACACATTTAGCTGTTGATGTGCTGAGACCAATGCATACCACACGTTAAATGTTCTCTGCTTAATCTTGCTGTCTGTCTGCATTCAGCAGCTCAGTTTTTTATCTGGTGCTGTCCTCACTGCAACACCTGAGCATTGAATGAGCTGCAGAAACAACAACAACAAACTGGCTTCACATTTTTCTTACTCGGCCTGTAAGTCAGAAAAGGCAAGTTAGCCAGACTAATTAAATAAGGTTATCATAAATTTACTATACTATTACAATTACTCCTATTACTATCATAGAATTAAGATTTTCACATCCCAAGAAAATATGTGCTCATTTATACTTCCCACAAGTAATGATACGTGGACTTTTCAATAAATGTGGAATTTGTTCTTGTAGCTGTAAAAGCAGCCCAAAGTACTAGATTCAAACCTGGAGAAATTTTTATCAGCATCTGAACTTTGCATTTAGTCTTCAACTCTGATGAATGGAAAAATGGAAACTAAATTCATTTTTGTCCTGAATTCACATGCTATATAGTTTGAATAGCTGTAGTGCGAACTCTCCCTTCAGAGAAAATATACCACAAAATGTACAGTGCTACTAACCTCTGCTGCAATCTTCTGGTAACAAAAGTATATTTTATGTTTTGAGTTAGATTGGATTCCAGCTTTCCAAAAGTGGAAGGAAAAGGCAGTAATCTACTTTTCTACTCAGTTTTCAAGGTCTGATAAAAAAGTTGTAACAGGACTGAGACTAGGCTAAAATAAACATAGATAGCAAGGCATTGTTAAAAAAAATCAAATATCCCTTTTGTAAGGTTGTCGGAAAAATATCACTTGTGATAAAATGTCTCCTTCTTTGGGGCAGAGGATGCTTCAAGACAGCGAATGGAAGAACCTTTCGTCTTTCAGGCTGCGAGCACTCAACAATGGAGTGTGTTGGGAATTAGACAGGCTGTGCCGGAGACGCTCGTCCCAATGCACACAGCCATTGTTTGGCTGCTGTTATGAAGAGTTGGCCCAGATGGAAGAATTTGGCCTCTGGGAATCTAAAACTTTCTTCTTTTCCTGGAGGTAATGCTGGGAAGGGCCAATGCACCTCGCTGAGCACTGTAGCAGGGGATGCTCCCGCTGGCAGAGCCACCCAGGCACGGGGCAGCCGCTCCATGCCAGTATCTCTGCAACATCTGGTGTTCTTTTTTTTTTTTTTTTCATTAGGTGCAGGCTGTTATTTTTATATGACTCTAATGATGCAGACAGATGCAACATCCACGAGGTATGCAGTTTCACCAGTGCTTCCCATTAACCTTTTCAGTGCTACTGCCTTTGCGCAAGGCTTCTTGAGATAGCAATGAAAAACAAAGCTGTATGAAAGCTACCCCACTAGAGATCTGCAAGAGATCCCCATGCCCAGCCCTAAGATCAGGTGACTTGCTTTCTCTGCAGGGGAAAGCATCTGAGGCTCTCCAGTATTAAAAAGCAGCGGTTTGCACTTCTCTACACAGATATTTCCCAGCTAAAGGGCAGTCTGAATCCTTTTAACTTAGTCTGTTCTGCAATTTTTGAAAACCTATACTCACATATTTTGACAAAGCAGACAAATGATGATCTAGATGAGAACAATGAATTGGGCTCTCCATCTTCCTGTCAGAAAAGCGTAATCAAATGCAGCAACAAAAATAAACTAATCTAGCTAAACTCTTAAACTGATAAATAAAATTAGTCACTTACAAGATTAGTTATTTATGTTCATAAACTTATTTTGTTCATAACTTATTTTCATGTTTAGCTGCATATTGGGCAGAGGAATTTTGACCATATCGGGCAGAGGAATTTTAACCTTATTTTTTAAAAAAATTTCTAATTTGTAGACGAAGCATTTCTTTTAACCTCTGTTACAGAAGGAAGGCCTCTGACATAACACAGTGAAAATTAAGGATGACTTTTGCATCCATTCTGTAGGTGATGCCCATTCCATGTCATTCTCCTTGTCCTGTGCTGTTCTCTCAGTGACAATTCCAGCCCCATTTTTAGACTGAAGTGAAAATGATGCCTGTTTTCACATTTTCTATTTTTGGTGTATTTAAAGATAATGTTTAAGGTGATAACAACTGACAGTCGTTTATCTTTAGAATGCATATATGTATCTTGTCATTAAAAGGTTAATCAAAATTCAGCTGATACTATACCAACTAACTTTTGGTGTTGGACCGTAGCACTTTTCAGACAAGATATGGTGAAAATGGACAATGGCACGCTGGGTTCACCTCCACATAATTGTAACTGGAAAATAGGAATGTTGTGTTTATAATCTGGCACTAACACTGCAGATATTCACACTCTCTTTAAAGAAAATGTGTACTTCAGTACTGTTTGTATATCTAAGTCCATATGCAGATTCATTCTATTTTGGAGAGTTCACAAGACAGAATTTATTCCCAGTTCAGAATGTATATCCGAATTCCTCCCGAGGAGGTTCAGGTGACCAGGAGTTTGGCTCCCACAGCTTTCTACTCTGCCAGGCCACAAGCCAAGATTACAAGCTGCATTTTTTACTTTTCTGAGTCATTCAGATAAAAGGAAAAAACAGTAACATTCCCCACACTGTGTACCACTCAGATAACATACAGACAAATAAATATAAGCAAAACAACATCAATCTTTATGTATACATTTAAAAGGAAGTGCAGTCCTTCAGATCACATGCGCCAGTCTCCCTCTCCTCTCCCCACTCTCCTGTCCTTACCCTGATTTTGCCCTCTAAAAACAGCCCCCCCCCAGCATGCCGGCAGCTACTGATGCTATTTGTATTTCAGAAGAAAGAATCTTTCTGCCTCTCTGCCTCAAGAAGGATGATGTCCGAAATGTCCTAAATATTCTCAGTAGCGGCTTTCAGATAAGGGACGGTTCACCTTCTCCATCCCACCATGCAGTGTTTCCTTTCCCGGCCTGTATCATCAGCTTTTCAACGCCCAGCAGAGTCTGGGGGACTGCCTGTTTCTTTCTACAACCCTAATTGTCTGGTCGGTCTGTGGGACCCCAGGTGAGTGAAAAGCAGCAGAATTAAGGCATTACAGATGGGATATGCCGTGCTAAGCTGGCACACAGCGCGGCCGGCCAGCTCTGCAACACCAGCAGGCAGAGGCCATGCGGCGGGATGAGGCCGCGGCGGGGCACAGCTGCTCGCTGTCCTGCGGGGCTGCGGCCACACGGCACCGCTGCTGATGGAGACCGCCACAGGGACAGCGGAGAAGCTGGGGGATAAGGATGGAGCGCTTCCAATTAAAATTACCATACTGTAATTTTGTTAGTTATCAGTGACAGGCTAAAGTACATAGCAGCTCAGCTGACAAGAAAATGTCCTTTTGGGCATAATACAGCCTACAGATCTTTGACTTTTTAGCATGCAGTGTCCAGATGGTACTTTTCGCTTCATGTTGTGATCAGGAGGAAGAAAGGCCGTTCCCGAAACAGTAGCAGTGAAAGCCAGCACAGATCAGAGGCATGCGAGGCCACCTGAGAATAGGAGGACGCACCACATCGCTGTGGGTAATCCCTGCACAAGGGTCTGTCCAGCAGGAAGGGTATTTTCTACATCTATTTGCCGGAGACACGATCAAGTGCACTCAGAGCAGCGGTCTGTGTGGCTGATCGCAAACCCGCCCCGCTGCTGCTGAGTGCTCGTGAAGAAGGACAACAGTTTATTTACAAGATGTAAAGAAAAATGTTCACTAATGCTAATAAAGCATTTCGCTCAATTCCAGCGTGCTGTATTAACTTAGGGACGCCACTGTATATTGAAAAGTTATGCCCTCTCCGTTGTTTCCTGCAGTCTTTACTTCAGAGACGTGCACAATGCCAGCCCCCCCGCCCCACACCACAGATAATCTTTCTTCTTCAGCACAGCGCAAATCCTGCGGCTAACTCCCCTCATGAACCTGAGTGGTATTGACATGGGGGTGTGGAGTCAGGCAGAAAGCTAGGCATCTGCTGATGAAACACATAAACTACACACGTTCAAGAACAAAACAAAAATCTTCTAAAAGCCTGTGTGTAAGATAAGACTGCCTTGGGGGCAGCTCGAACTTGCGGTCTTGGCCATTTACGCAGGATTTTACAGAGCCATCTATTACAGTATTCAACAAAAAGAAGTACTTCAAAAAGCTTCCTTCTTTTTTTTTTTTTTCTTTTCAGTTGGAAGTACAATAATTTGTAAGTCAAAATTTGGAAGTGTTCCCAGTTTTTGGCAGTAAAATGATAATACTGGGCATATCGTTTTAAAGTGGAATCTCATGGAAGTTAATTCAGACGACAAGGTCACTTTTAGACATTTTTTTCCCTTATGTTTTGGACTGAAAATAATTCCCAAATCCTATTATTTGAAGCAGGGGTACTTACCATAGCAATCCCTGCCTCCCCAGATACCCATGCTACCTCTGAGATAGAGTGCCTTAAAAAAAAAACCTTCACAAGAATACATACCACGAGCTCCAGAATTTTTTAAGCAAAGCAAAGAAAAAGTTGTACACCAAGAGATCATATAGTGTACCTTTGTATTGCTTGGTTTTAGCATGAACTTTTCCAAAGTGTAAGTCTTCTTCATTTATATAAAAATAAGCAACTTAGAAGAAGAGGAGGTAAAGTATTCTGGGCTCTTTTAATGGAAAAAAATAGAGCAGTAACTTCAATGAAAGGGGTAAACTAAAATCGATTTTGCACCACTATTTCCTTATTTTATCTTTCATCTCAAACTTGGGAAGAGATGCCCTGAACCCACAAGTAATGTCATAGTTATAATTATAGCACAAAACCAAACCAACTTAGCAATGTATTTGTACAGAATGGAGGCTTATGGGAAACCCTGATTAAATTACTGCCACCAAAATAAAGAGGCACGTGGAGCTCAGGAAGATCAACTTACCTCTAGATAATATTAAATCAACTCACGCAGAACTGATATATCCACGAGTGGTATCACAGGTATAAAATAATATATACCATGAAAATATCTCTGAAGAACATTCATTTCTTTTTACTTTCAATTTACCTTTGCAGTAAGTTTGTTTGAAAGTACAAATCACCAGTATTTGAGAAAAGCCTCAAAGCCCTTTAAACCGAAGTTCCCCAACGCCCTCTTCTCCATTTCTCTTACATTTCTCTCGCACGTAAAACCCATTCACCTTATATAAGCTGAACGTTGTGATATACTATCAAAATACATGCTACATTTATCTAAAACAAAATCTAAACATTTCCAGTGTGTACTTAAGATTCATTTGCCTGCCAAATGGCTTTGTCTCTTGGCTATTGTCAGAAGGAAGCTTTTTATTCAAATGAATTGATTCCTCAAGCTCAGGTACTGCCAATAATAGGATTTATGACAAGCTAAAAATCAAAAAATGGTCAGATACTCCTTTTAAAATGCCATCATGTTACAGACTTCAGGTATAACTCAGAGGCCAGATATGAGACCAGATACACAATATATGAGCTTTCCTGGGCAGCTGTGCTCAGAAACATGCCAAACTCTTACTTATTTAGAAACAAATTTGCTTGCAAATACACCTGAGAGCACAGTTTGTAGACGAATATTAAAGATATCAGTTCTATCTTCAAACAAATGCACGTTTCTCTGTGCAGGGCTATTCCATTTTTTCTACAGCATCTATTCTGTTGAGTAACAAAGCAAAACAAAGGGGTAAGCAAGCTATCTAACAGCAACAAAACCTCTATTCTTTAAATTGCTCCTAGCATTGCTCCTCTCACTAACCAGATCCTTCTTGCAGCCTCCACTCTGCTGACTGCTCTTTGCTTTGTTTCTGTGGAAGCTCTTCTGCACATGACAGATAGAACAAAAAGAAGAAAAGTGAATTCTGCAATGCAAGAACACGGTGTATAGCATATCTACTGCCCATCTGTATACATACTTAAAGAGGAAATGCACAAAACTAAAATTCACTCTTCAAGATCTTTCCCTCTCTCTGCCATGTGTCATCTACGTGTATGAATCCAGTGCACCTCAGAGATGATTATCGGGCAGTGTCCTACTAATCTGCTCATCAGCTCCAGGACAGACAGGCACATTTTAAACATATCAGCTCTTCTGTGAGTCTGAGTTAAACTGAAGCCATATAGATAGAAGACAAATACATTAAGCCATAGCAATCCTAAAGATGATAAAAGCTTTAAGTGATCCAGGAGAGCCCTGGAGCCTAAACTAGTGAACTTTAAAACTGCCTCTGGTGAAATCGTGAAGCAAAATCTCTGTTAAATTTTTTCTCCTTATAATTTTTTTTTTTTCATATTGATACACAACATGAACACATTCCATATATTTAACACAACAGTACAGATGGAAAGAATAACTAATGAAACTAATTCATTTTGATTTCTGCTTTACAAATAAGAGGAAGACTTGGTGTTCTCTGAAAGATTTATGAGGCTCCCCACCATAAAGGAGCCTGGATTACAGCTATGCTTACTTTATAAAATGAAATTCCGCCATTATATGCAAGAGTTCATGGCTGTAATTATTTCAATGCACTTCCCAGTCAATGTGTCTTACACAGCTGAGCCAAACCCTCTCTTACATATGCAGGTCATTTCATAAGAAGTCTAAGAGCTTCAACAACTTTGTGTGACCTTGCATTGAATAACACTGGAAAATTGATTTGGCTCTAGTAATAAAAGACCGTCTGCATTATCTGCATTCTAATTATAATTAATATAACCAGGATAACTGCTGTATTATTTACGATTAGAGCTATGGTGAGCACAGTGTAATAATAATCTGCTACATAATTTTTTATTGATCTGATGGCTTTATTGCAGAAAAAACAAAATGCTACACTGCTGTACTACTAAAATTGCCTTTCTAGACATGTCTGTTTAGAGGAAGAATGTTCATTTAACATTTCTTTTATCTCATCAAATTCCCATAGATTTTAATATCAGAGAAAGTACGATGCTTGCTTGCATGCTTGCTTTTTTCTTTTTTTTTTCTTTTTCTTTTTCTTTTTTTTTTCCCTTGGCAAAAGAAAGACAAAATAGACTGATTAACGCACCCGTATTTTCTATTATTGTTTTCTGGGAGGAATTAACTAATTCCTTGTGATTCAGCACATCTCATTAACAGAATTGGGTTGTACCCCCAAAATTTAAAGCTCTTATATTACAGTTTCCTTAGAAACCTTACCATTCTTAAAAAACAAACAAACAAAAAAACAAAAAAAACAAAAAAAAAAAACAAAACAAAAAAACAAAAAAACCCACACCCAACAACAATCTCTTGAAAAATAATTTAAACTTGACAGAATAAATTTAATTTGTTTTCAAAATAATAAGCCATCACTTAGGAGTCTTAAGTCACTGCCCAATCTCACATTTTAACTCTTTCCTAAATTCTGGTGAAACGGAGGTGAAGCTCTCTTAATTTGGCAAAACTAGCTCAGTATTTTTTTATTAAAATTAAATATCTAGGGGGAAGAGTCAGGGAAGCATTTCTAAGAATGTAAGAAAAATCTGAAAATGAAGGGATTTTGCAAGTTTAATATTAAATTTAGAAACTAGATGAGAAAAAATAAGAAAATACTTTTCCAGAAAACACTTACAAAGCACTAAAATCTCTAGTGTCAAAATAAAATTTCATGTGAAATAATAGTAAGATACTCCCTTTGTCTTCTCCTCTTCACATGCAGTGAACTAATGAGAACTAGTGGATGACTTCAATGGATGAGCTTATTATTAGGCTTTACATTTAATATTTACAAGTACGAATCTTGAGAGTTTATTCTTAGAAATTGTTTCCCACTGCAAGACAATACCAGAAATTAATTAGAAAGATAGAACAAATACCTATCATATATTTATAGCAAATTTATAGATATTCAGGATTATGTGTTATGTTATTAGTAATGGCTATGGTGATGTTATCATGAAAGAAAGATAAATTCTCACTTTTGTTTTCTTTCCATGCATGTATTCATCTCCAGTCTGTGCTCCTGGGTGATGCTTTCATGTGTTTGTAACACATTTCTCCTACATAAATCTGATTGCATTTAAGCCCTACTGATTCCTCCCCAGTTAAGTTAACATATTATTTTACTGACATTTTTTTAGAAAGAAAAAACAATAAAAATTATTGCAGTTTCATAGGTATTTAGCTTTCATTTGTGCTGCTCTCATGAGTTATCAATTATTATTATTATTTTTGCCATTGAAACACCAGCTTGAAATCATTTGAAATAACACACATTACTAAATCACACGCTTATTCTCCCAGTGCAGGGTTCATACAGAATGCTTATTTTTCTCCCTAGAATCATCTAATGACTTCTCCACTCAGTGGTCACTGCAGTACCCTCTCAATCACGTCTTTCATGTCATGTCCTGACACTAGTCTAATGTGATGAAGCATAACTCCTTACCTTTGTTTATCAGGAACCTCCCTTCAACCTGCTACCAATAACACTCTCCTCTCTCATTTACAGGTTCACACCTGTTGCCATTTTTTACTCTTCAGTGTTCAGTAAGTCACAAAAAACAAGACTTCTTCCCACGGTACTGTGCACAGAACCAGTCTCTTCACCATAAGTGCCAGATAGGAAGTTCAGATGGCCACCAACAGCACATCAAAAAGAATCAGCTAAGCACCCCAGCTTTTTAAGGTATGAATGTGATTGGCATCTCTGGATACAAACCTCTAACATGCAGAAGAATGAAAGTTCAGAATATTACTGGAACTTGTTACTACAAAAATATATATATATATATATATATATATATATATATTAGAGATTGAGATCCATTATAAATGTTGATCTGTATGTCTGTATGAGGGTTCTGGATGTGTGATTCACTGAAATGTTCAATTTAATGTAATCGAAGGCCAAAAGGAAATACAAATGCTCTATGAGGATGCTTCAACTTTTTGTTTGAGTAGTTCCCATCATTACCTGTTTTTAATTTCCTAAAAAAACCCCACCAAACATGCAATCGTAAGTGCATTTATTCTGCTGTGAGAGGAACAAAGATGTCCAGTGAGGTGGTACTCAGAAAATCCCATTTCTCTGATCAGTTCTCTGATCTTATTCCATTCTCAGATGAGAAATAGCAAAACTATTCACAATTTAGATGCTGAGAAGACTGGAGATCAGAATTATGTCATGAGACTTGTCATAGTCTACTGTTTGGACTAAATGTGGTACTGTAGGACTGTGTGTGAGCACTGTTTTCTTCAATGAATTTGGGTGGGTGAAAAAATAGATGCTCTCTTGCTCTCCTTAGCTGGGATTATTCCAAATGACTTGCTGCATCAAATACTTTTATTCTATTTTACTATTCTATTCTACCTACATCGACATTTTGGCAAATCTATGAATACATCCTTCATGGAGAACATAAGAAAATTCAGTATTTTTTGCTCGGAACAGCTTTGTAAAGAAGGCAAGCAGAGTATCTTATGTCTATTTTTCTTCTTAGCAAACAAAACTGTCTTACGGCTTGAGAATGGAGAGATGCCAAAATTCCTTATTTCTTCATACAGTGTTCAGCTGATTGCAGTGGGATTTGTTTTTGAATATCTTAAAGACTTTTTTTGTTGTTGTTATGTAATACCAAAAAAGGAATTACTGAATTATTTATTTTTATTATGTGTTGTCATGGGCTATTATAAATTGAGGCTGGGCTTTTCATAACATCTCAATTATTTCTATCTTCAGTGAATCCATTTAGAAGACATAACAGTTCTGTAAACTCATTCTGGCTCCAAAAGTCAAGCTGTTTTTTTTTTTTTTTCCTATATCACTCATCACCAGCTAGAGTGTTTCTGAGGACCAAATTAGGTCTTTCTTTAGTGACAGCTGTTGAAGGCATTTAGTGCCATCGGTATGTTTGTGCTGATACAGAGCTTGGCATTTTTTAAAATATTCTGATGAGGATACATATACGTAAAATCCAGTTCACCCTTTCTTATTTGTATTGAATTCTGCTGTACTATCAGAAATGAAATACAGCTTTTTGCCCCCAACAAAGCTTACAGATTCCATTTCAAATGCATACAATAAATGGATCTATTGACCAGATGGATATTTTCATTAAAGTTGTTGCTGTGAGCAGAGTCCTATATTAAACCTGAGAGCCTCACAAAATAGATATTACCCTTATATACGTTTAATGAAGCACAAATGAGTTGTTCTGCTTACATTAGCTCCCACTTTAATTAAAATTTCTTAACAGCTCAGAATTTTCTGATGTTTCTGCCAATGTTTCCTAAACATTGCATTTGAAGTTAAGGCTTTCCATACATACAGATAAAGTTTAGGAAACACTAAAAAGTTTTGGGGGAACTTTGGAATCATGGGAGAAATTCAATCAATTGAAAGGTTATAACCAGTAAAAATGCCTAAGTGTACTGTTAATAAGTCAGCAAGGAATGACTTGGCGACTTAACTGACACTAGTTAAACTCATAAAGACTTTGACCACAGTACACAGCGATGATGTTGATTGACTGTAAAGAAAATATTAGAATAAAAAGATGAACAGACACTGAAAAAAAAAACAAAAATCTAAGAATCTTTAGTAAGCTGTCTGCTAATGCTATCTTTTCAAACTGTTTACGTAAGAAAACTTCAGCTTTTAGCTTATTTAAGCACATGCAGATCACTTTGAAAGAGTTATTTCAAATTTTTCTAGGACCACATGAAATATGCAACTCATTTTTCCCAGTTTTTTAGCCCATGCAGATAGACAAAGAGATGTCACCATCAGACTATAATAATGAGGATATATTCTATTTGTTGCAAGAGATATACTGCAAAATCCCTAAAAAATATGCGTTATTATTAATAAAAGTTGAGGATGCAACCTCATCCTTCCAGGCTCTCCCAGATCACTTTTTAATCTGAAAGCTGTGCTTCATCAGATATTATTGCTCAGAATATTCACTACCATTAAAGAAGAGACGTTTCTATGTTTTTCTATGCTGAATAGAGAGGCTGCAAAACTAACAATTGATGTGATGAAACTTAGCTATGGAAAAATATTTCTGGACAACAGCAGCTGCAGCAAGGTAAGAACACCTACAGTCTCCTGTGGCCTCTTCGCTTAGCTGATGGTTGAACTTCAAAGCCTACTTTTGGACTATTTAAAATGCTAATATGATTAATAACTGGGAATTACTTTTTTACACCAAACTACACAGGAAAATTAAATTAACCCTCCCCCCCATACTTATGCACTGTAAAGGTTGCAGTTACAAATGACAGATCTGTTCATGGATATTTCATGAGCAGAAAAAAAGGCTAAATTTGTCAGATAAATTATTCATTGTGAATTATTTGCTCAGCTATAAACTTTGCATGTGTACTGTATGTATAAATTTAGCAGAGATCCTGGTGGAACCTTGGGAAGAAGTGCGATGTAAAATCCTTATATTCTGCTGCAGTGTTCAATTTGTCTCACTGTATGTGTTCTGTGGGTGAAACCCAGCCCTCCCACACACTCGCTGGTTACTGAGGCTTTCCACGCCGTTATGAAATCCAACCCCTGCTCTCAGCCCACCAGTAGGCCAGACTAGCAGCCAGCTACGGTTAACACCTCCCCTAGGTGGGTGTTAAAGCGATAGTATTTGTGTGATGAAGGGGGTACTGTCACCTTGTTGACAGTTCCTTGGGTTAAACTTGCCGTTGGAGCTGGTTTGAGATCTCAAATCCAGATGGTTCTGGGCAGCAGAGGGTAGGTGGGCACAGCAGGATGGAGAGGTAGGCAAAGGCCTTCTGGCTCTGCTCTGCCCACCTCACAGCCTCTCTTGAGGTGAAAACCTTGCCTGGGAGTACATCATGCCTCACCATTACCTTACAGCATTTTACAGAAAAGACGGTGTGTTAATTCTCTTGGTTCTGATGAAGCAAAATTAGACACTTCATGTTACGATGGCAGAGGAAGCCTGAAAACTCCTGCTGACTAGCCTTGCATCTCCTCCCGCAAGGGACTCCAGGGAGGGGAAAATTTCTCTGAATAAATATACCAGTGTGAGCATTAAATGACAAAACAAACAAACCAACCCTGTTTCTGTTGCATACCAGGTTAAATCTCTTAAATATCTTCTGAGAAAACAAGTTAAACAATATCAGTAGCTCTTTACAGGTGAAAAGTGAAATATGCTAGAGTACATAATTGTAAACTATTGGCAAGAGAATTTTTAATGATGATCACACAGTGATTTTAGGGACAGCTATGTGGTTTTTATTTTAGCAGCGATAGAGAGCCAGAGCAGGAGGATGATTTGCCAGTTATTGACTGAACACTTTTATCCTTTCTGCTGCTTAACTTCTAGCAGAAGTAACTTGAACAGGACTACAGTTTAATACACTAAGGCTTACACAGAAGGTATTATTTTCTCTTTGACAGGGTCCAGTGCTATTTTTACACTGTTTGATAGAGAACCGCTGTTAGGCCTCGGGGAAGGAATAGCGATTCTTTAAGTAGGGCTTGCCTAACAGCAGCATCCTCCCTCCTGCTACTTTATCCACCTCTGTTATAAGAACTGCTTGACTCTCCTTTTGCTTTAAAAAACACACATCGTTAACTATCTCTTTGGTAATCCGCATAACAAACCCAAGCTTGTTTGTCCTGGACTCCTAACTCTGACACCAGCTGCTCTGTTTGTTAGTCCCTTCCTCCCCACTCCAGCGCCCAGCCTCCCTGCCTCCTCAATCACATGTGTTGTTTCTCATTTAAATGAACAGTTGGATTCTTTTATTTCTTACAAGTGCTGGATTCGCCTTATCGCCCTCATTCCTTTGGGGGTTGCCAATTGGTTTTATCCACGGATGTATCATTTCTCATGCTTCCCTTTTTTCTTACAAAGAGAAAGAACCACTTCGTCAACAAGCCTCTCTGGAGTGGAAGATTAAAAACCTAGACATCACCTACCTTGCAGCGCTACTCCCAACTGGGTTGTGTAAAACTCAATTAAACTTGTCCCCATTGAATACTGCATTACAGTACATTAAACAGAAAATTCTTCAAGCGTGATGACAAAGCTTGAAACCTTGCCTCAAAGCTGTTCCTTGTAGCTTTCTTTAACATTTCAGTCTTTATGGTGCAAGTCTCCCGTTGACACAACTTTAGTCCAGCTATGAAAAATCACAGAGCCCCACAGGGATTAAAAGAGAAAGAGGAGGAAAAAAAAAAAAAAGAAAACCCTGTCAAAGCTGGTCTTGGCACTTTCCTTAGTGTATCTATTGAAACTATATCGCCAGCAGAGAGACCTAAGAAGCATTAGAGAGAACTATGACAATTTAGAATAATACTATGTTCACTTTCTTCGGTTGCCTTTATTCATTTGCCTTTCTCCAAGAAAGACAGGGACTTGCAACCTCTCTCAATTAAAAAAATTAGTAACAAGGTACCTTAAGTTTGGACAAAAATATGAATTAGGAGAGGGTACAGTTCTGCAAAAAAGGTGCTGAGTCAAGATTTAAAACCTCTTCCCAAATCTAAATGCCATTGCTTTCTCCAGAAGTACAAATTAAGATCAAAATACAGAGCTATACTTCATTTTCATATAAAAGAAATATCATATATGCTGGTAATAGTTCAGGAATTAGTTTCTTCTCTCTGTGAAACAACAAAGATGAGTCTACATCAAAGTTGTGTCCACCTGGTTTTAAACTATGTCTCCAACTAATGACTGGAGTGTTTTAAAATTCAAAGCATCTCACAATGAGTTGTCCATGTGAGAAGTGGTATCTTATACTAAAATCCCCCAAAGGAAGGGAAAAATGGAAAAAAAAAAAAAAGAAAAAAAAAAGACCACCAAATACAGTCAGAAAAAATCCTACTTTTCTTACACAAACCTAATGAGATACAGCCATGGTACATGTCAGCACCTCCGACTCCAAGTACAGAGAACAGTTATAACAGTTATCAAAAGCCTGGCTGACTGAGTAGTTACATTTCAACAATCCATCAATATACTTCCAAATAATCCTTTATTCTCTTTGGCTCTTTATAGTGATGGATGTAAAGTGACATGCCGAGCATCTAAATCTTTCCTAAATAAGAAGGCTACAATGTTTGCTTCTTACCTCATGCCTTAAAAGGATGCATACTGTTACTGCACACACTAAAAAGCATTTAAAAACGTTTCCACTCAAAAAAACTCTTCTGCTTTTCAGCCATGAATGCCATAAATTATGCATTCACTATGTGGGCTCCTCAAATATGAGCAATACTATAAAACACCTTCTTGTGTACTATTAGTTCCCCTTATATTAAATATTCTGAGAAGAGAATGTAAAAATTTTGTATGCAATATACATTCCATTGGTCAGTAGACTTTATTTATCAGTCTGGCTATGTGTTTTGAAGTGCTAGACTGTCAGATGCAGATCACTGTATAAACTCTGAAAGAGAGAGAATGATGCATTCATTTTCAGAAGGGAACAAAAGCAAAAGCAATTAAGCGAGCCACATATTAACAAAATGTTGGCACTTAATTACTTCCGGCTTTTCCTTTTCATCTTCTGAACTCTACGTAAAGTCCTGCGCTGCTTCTCTCTGGTGTTTTATTTTGACAAAGAGCCCACTGATACAGTATTTAGGACCTGCAATGAAAAGATGACAGGGAATTTGTAAGTCCCTGCTGATGACTTACCCTGTCCTGAAGCAATTTTATCTCATCTATCAAGGGCAGAGTTAAGCACCTTTGGGTACTTCTAATTATTATATGTCATACATGCAAGAAAGGACTACTCAGAGATTTGGTTCAGCCTGTGTTTGGACATTTCCTCTTAGCACCTAATTTTCTCTACAGCAGGAGAATGAGGAGAGAAAAAAAACAAAAAAAAGAGAATGAATACTCATTTCTTATGTACCAGTAGATAACAATGAAAATAAGTGACTATGATGCAAAAACAGAAAATGCAACAAACAAATGCCATATACAGGAAATATCAGAAGTATCTCAAAATCTGCACAGCTGTTGCCTGCATTTATTATATATATATATATATATAAAATTAATCTGATTCATTGCAACTGAAAAAGTTGTACTTTTTAGAAACAACAGTTTTGTTGTGTCAAAGGAAAATGATACAATCCTACAAGAATATTGTGTTTAAAAATGTAAGTTGTTTCTAATAATATTAAAGAAATACCAGATTATTTCCCAAATAAAACAGAATTCTTACTCCTCAGAGCAGAGATTTTTTTTGGTGTTCTCTATTTACAGTATTCTACAAAATTCTCTAGCTTAACAAATATTAACACACATTCATCAGAGATGCCAAATGAAAATGAATAATTGCAATAAGAACAGGAACAACGAACTCTTTTATTGTGCTCAGCTGGACACATGCCTCTACTAGCTTATTTTGGGGGGACAGAGGGGTGAAGCTAAAGCTAACTAATTCATTGCAGCATGAATCACAGCCAAATTTGTTACTATGTAGAAGTGACACAGTTTGATAAATCAGCTGTTTGATTCATGGAGTATAGCTAAAATCTGATAGGACCATTTCCAAAACAGAGAATTATATTCAGAGTTACTGTTAAAAATATAGTCTGTTGGTTTTTAGTAATAGTGGTTGGGATTTGCCAACTAGAAAAGTAAATTGACCCAAATTTCCTCCAGAAAAAAAAAAAAAAAGAAAGTAAGGAAACTACATAAAAATAAAGGATGCTTCTGGATATTAATGGCAGTCTGTCAGGCTAGTGTGCTCAAATAAAACCTCAGCTAATCAGCTGCTATCAATTCTTCTTTAACATCTCAGAGACCAGAGAACGGCCATGATACAGCCACACAGAAATGACACAAAGAAACAGCAGTCCAAAACTTTCGATTTTTCTTTTGTACGTTCAGCTTAAGGACCAACTCTTCAGTTTTTCATGTACGAATTTAATCGTAGCTAAAGAAAATGCTCTTGTTAAGGAAAGAACTTATCAACGTCTGCTTTTAGATGCACCTCAGATTTGGAAACTCAAATCTCTCTGAACAATCGAGCTTTTAAGCATGGATCTATTCACTAGTTAGACTTTGCAATAATTAGCAACACAAGAAAAATCCAAGTGCTAATGCTTTGCTTTTCTGAACATGTACATATGTTCTTAAAGAGAAAAAGGTCATGTATCAGCTCATCACTTTTTTGGAATCTTTTAGCTGAATATATTATAGATTTTTTTAGGTGTAAGAGATCTGAAATTATTTTTTCTCCTTAAAATCATTTAGGAGTAATTTTCTAAAGGAAAGGAATGGTCAAGTTTTTAGTAAACTGGACATGCACTTAAATATATAAAAAGAGTGAAGTTGCTTAATTTTTGAAATTAATCAATTTGTCATATTAAGTCATAGATTATTTAATTAAGTTAAAACCAAAGAAATAGAATACAGAATGGTGTTTCTGTTACACACATTTCTGAGGACAAAATGAAGGGAAAGTAAATAAGGAATTACAGGAAGTATGTCAGAAAGACAGCAGTACCACCCGTAAAGGAAGCACATGGTCACATTGTGGCAAGCCTGACTATTGTCATGTTTCACGTGTAAATGTCCAGTGGATGTAACTGAGAAATAGCTTGTGTGTACAAAAACATTACTATCATCCTGAGTCATTGCAGAGCTTTCGACATACAGGGATTTACATAAAAAGCACATGGAAATGAACTGCATTTAGTTGACACCAGGAGATCTTCTGAGTTAGTGCACTGAGTCAAAAGTGGGTTAGAAGAAAGCAATAAAAACTGTTCATTCTGTAAACTACTATTAAACTTCAACTTTCCCCCTAATTTGTCTACTAAAACCAAATAAAATACATAATACTCTGCATCACAAAACAGCTTTCTTAGTAAATTGCTGCTGGACCGCTGGTCCACGAAAGACTCTACGGATGGGGTGCTGACATATAGCCAACTCTTATTTAGCCCTAATTAATTTCTACTTTATGAGGGAATGGAAGATAAAAGTCTTGAAGTCATACTTCAGGCTACACTTTCCACCAAAGTAAGCCACTGAAAAATATCATTGTTTGTGATTTTATACTTCATTTGCTCCAACGATAAATATAATTTAATTGAACCTTAATCAGAAAACTGGCTTAGCCTTAGCAATCTGTCAGTCTTATTTTAAATTTTCATTTAATTGTGACTTGAAAATGCATTTAAACCTCATAATTTAAATCCATTAAAATGCACGTGCAGCCACCATAAAAGCAAGCTTCTTCGTATTTAAAATAACAGTTTATTAATAGAGGATGCAAAGTGATCACTGATGGCCACTGTCTCATTTTCCTACTGTAAAACAATTTCTTTTCATCTCAAACTTTAAATTCAATTGTCCATACAGTAACAACAAACTTTCTGGCTGGCCAAAGACACAATTGTTTTCCAATTGTCTCAGACATTTCTGAAGATTTGTTTCAGCTAGCAGACAAAAACCAGTACGTCAGCATGGTTTCAGAGTCCAACAGTAAGGCATACCAGTCAATTCCTCTTAACCCTGTGATCTTTGTTTTTCTCAAGAATGTCTTTCATCTCTTCAGATTTTGCATAATTTGTCTACTGTCCTTACTGTTTAACAGTAGACTTCTATCATGTTATTTTTATATATTCAATTGAAAAAGCAAATTTCCAATTTGTGTGTTACTATATCATCACTGTTACATAAAAGAACATTCTGTTCACCAAAATATAAAGAACAGTATGTAGTGTTGTTGTATTGTTGTACCTATGTACTTTTATTTTTTAAATTAGTTACAGCTGTTACGGAAGCATCTAATTGTCTGAATACACGTCTCGTCTAGTGTTTTTAATACAATCCAAGTTTTCAATATTCTTTTTACATGAGCTTGTACTCCCTAAAATGTAAATTTGTCCCTGCCACCTTCTGCATTCATCAGCGTATTGCAAAACTAGTGATCTCCTGTAATTTATAAAGCTAACGCTAGCACTTTACCGAGTGCTAGCACATACCCTCTATCTTCTACAGTTTCCCAAACACATAATATTTTCTCTCAAAGAAAGAGTTACACCTGTGAAGGTGTAATTGTTCAGAACAGCTAAAGTTGCCTACGCAAGTTGCACAGATTTCAGAACTTTCTGTGGCTTGAACAAAACATTTTAAGACCAGAGTTACTTTATATAAATGTATGTATATATGTACTGTGATACAATCACAGGAAATTTTACAGACAATTTCTACTCTATCAGAAAATCTTGGTTCTGCAGTCCACCAGCCACTTAAGTAATCTGTCTCACAATTCACTCACAGAGCATCTCTACTAAATCTGCTTCAACATCACAACTTGTTTCAGATATCACCATTCTGGCACACTGTAGCATTTCTGTTTGTCAGCATCACATTGCCCTCCATCCTGAAGGAGTGAAACTGAAACAAGGAGAAAAAAAAAAATCAAATCTAGACCAGCTTTTCTATTTTTTCCCTCATCTTTTTGTAACAGACATTACACTTTGATAAAGCTGCTAAGTTCTCTCCAGGTCAGTGGTAACAGGGTTCAATTCTTAAACATTAAATATAAACTGGTTGCAACTTATTCATACTTTCTTCAGTTCTCTTCAGGGAAAACTAAGATAGTGGGAAGGTTGAGACATGCCCCAAGAGGAGAAGGGTAGATGCAAAGCTGTGGAAACATCCTGCTTTTTTTTTTTTTTTTCTTACAGTGGGCACTGCAACAGGGCTCCCAATGTTCTGCACCATGTTGGAGCTCTTTCCCTAACCTCCATCTTCCCTCCTCCGTTTTACTACATATACTTCATAACCTGACCCCAATAGGAGGGTGAAATTGCCACTGCATTAGGAATAAAAGATGTGAGATGCACTGAAGGCCCCAGGTCCATGGCGCCCTATGGAGCCCTACTCCTGGCCTCTGCCTGCTGTAGGGAGCAGCCCTGGAATACAGTGAGGGAAGGAGAGGAATGCTAACATTGATCTTTGGATGAGTGAGTGCAGACTGATCTTCTGGATCAATGGACAGGTCAGGATTCATTCACAGAAGATATCTGGCTATAAATCTTGGGTAATTTCTGGAAGACAATGGAGGAAGACATACCTAGGAATGTGACTGAGGATTACGTGCTGATCGCAATTTCTGTTTAACCTGCACACTAGAAGAGCTTTTTTAATAACTTTCAGTTCTGAAAACATTATTTCTGAGCATAAAACATATCTCACTGTCCTTGGTATTGCAATGGAAGCTATCTATTTCCTTAAACATACACATTGTTTCTATATTTCTCTGATGTCAAGAAGTATCTTTAGATTCCTAAATTAACAATGAGAAAAAAAATGAGCACGGGTTGCTTGTAGAAGTAAAACAAATGCTAAGTACTTTCAACAAATAAAGTAGGTAAGATCCAATACATGGTTAGGGTGTTGGAGATGTGAGAAATGACAGCAATGTTGTTGCTCTTAGTGAGCCCAGCAATCACCTGCCAGTCTCCAGAGTCACAAGAATGTGAGCTTAGGGACGTACCAATAAATCATGGTCTTGCAGGTCAATGAAGGGGCTGAGAGACACTTGATATCCTTCTCTCATGTCCTAATAACAGTCCTCTTTGTAAGCAGCTAGAGACAAAGTACATCCAATGTGATTTTAGAATTGTGTTCTGGGCAGTTTTGCTCTACAGCCAGCACGGGCATTGGGGCAGCACTGCACAGTTCTCCTGGGAGCCATGCCTGGAATGGTATAACAGAGTGGTCCCTTAATTGCAACCATCAGGCTTAACACATTCAGAGGTAAAAGTATAGAAACATCAGCTCAAACTGTAAGTTCCATACAGAGCCCCCTATAATTGGGAAGAATATATTTCCAGATGTTTTGAGCTTTTGTTTTCACATGGCACATCTGCCACCGTTACTGTGTCTTATACCACAAATGTACAATGGGAAGATTTTGACAAGAACTGCTACAGAACAGGCTGCAGATAAATCCAGTCTTGTTTCCTTCCATACAGACATTTTTATGCGCAGCACCAACGGAGCTGCCTGAAAACAGTGACCAAGGTTTGATTTTAGGCTTCGAGGTCATGGTTTCACCTTGACAACAGCTCTTTCATTTCAAGCAGTAACATTTGCCAGGATCCCTAAGGTGTTTTCATTTTTGTCAAGAAGTGAAAAAAAAGCAGTATGAAAAAATGATAAATCTTAATTCTCAAGCTGCAGGACTATCTCTGTGTCTCCAGCACAAAACTTCAAATCCAATCCAGGACCTGGATGTGTATTAGAAGTCTGCAGATTTAAACCTTGTCCACCATGATCAAACTGGATTTATGGAGCATCATAACTCTCCAGACACCATCCAGCAGCTTATTAATTTAATAGACTCCTGTCCATTCCATGATGTTCCTGCCCTGACAGTCTCTCAAGATAAGGCAAAAGCCTTTTGACAGGACAGAGTGCATATATATTTTCTTCTGTTTTCTCATGGATGGGGTTGTCGACAACTTGAAATGTGTGGCTCAGCAAATTTGGGGACTTTTTTCCCTTCCCTTTTGCTTTTCAGGGAAGATGGCAGAGGTAACATTACCATGAGCCACAGGGGTCATGAGGCTTTAGTTCAATGCAATCCTCAATATTTATTTACAATAATGGATCGAAAAAATTATTTAATTTAAAAGGAAATAAAACACATTTAGCATCTCTGCCATATCCTGAAAATAATGACATTTTTCTCAAAATGATTTGTAAGTGACTGATTCTACTGCAACTGACTTAGAAAAATGAGGCAAATCCTGAAAAAAATAATCTCTGCATGATGCTTGTATTTGTTTTTGCCAGTGGGTCTGAATACTTGAAGCAGTATTTCTTTTCACAAGGTTCCAGTGTGAAGTACAGACTGGGGTCTTTTTTATCCCTAACATGTTCTCGTGAGTGTTAGACTTTCTTTACAGCTTTTTATAGCTTCAGTCCAAAATATGTCATTCTCTACAAATCTTGTCAGTGTTCTACCTATTTCCTTGCCTCCTCAATTGAAAAGGAATTCAAATTTCAAATTATGAAACAAGCTACATAATAAGTGGCAAGAATGTAAGGAAGAATAAAACACAAAAATAAATGCATATATAGTGCATAAATGAGAGCAACCTAAAAATATCACTTGTCAGTTATGTGAATGAAATGCATGAATAATGAACAAAGGAGTTTTCATTTAAGAACAGAAATATAGCCATACCTCTGCATTTCCCGTGGTCTTCCCTTCACTATCTGCATGCTTAGAATTTAGAGGTCATGTAATAATTCATTATATACTATGTCATAAATACAAATTCACTGAAGATGCACAGAATAACCATATTTGTATAGATTATTAAAACCATATGCAAGACCTTAACTTCAAAACTCTCTAGCACAAGTAATCTCCCATTTTTTATCAGCTCTTCCATGGACTTTTCATATTAGGATATTAGGATATTAGGAGTGAGGCATCAGCGGACAGGGGAAGGGTGACAGATGTCATCTTCCTGGATTTCTGCAAAGCCTTTGACATGGTCCCTCACCACATCCTTCTCTCTAAATTGTAGAGGTATGGATTTGAAGGATGGACTGTTCGATGGATAGGAATTGGCTGGCTGGATGCAGTCAAAGGGTTATGATTAATTGTTCTGAATCAGGGCGGAGGCCGATCACAAGCAGTGTCCCTCAGAGGTCGGTCTTGGGACCGGTGCTCTTCAACATCTTCATCAACGACATAAAACACGGCATTGAGTGCATCCTCAGCAAGTCTGTGGATGATATCAAGCTGAGCGGTGCAGTCAATACATTGGAAGGAAGGGAAGCCATCCAGAGGGACCTGGACAGGCTGGAGAAGTGGGTCCATGAAAACTTACTGACGTTCAATAAGGCTAAGTGCAAGGTGCTGCACTAAGGCTAGGGCAATCTATGACTCTATGATTCTGTGATTCTATGATTTTATGATTCTATGATATGCCTTGTGTGCATTTCAAGAAGTACTCTGATTTCCCATGTAGTCTGTTGATACAGTGAAAGAACAAAAAAAATCTGTAGCACCACCAAAGACTTCATCAGGTTCTTCAGCTAATGGAGGCACCCATGGGGACTAGCAGTCTTCCAATAGATCTGTCTTCTGATGATTTGCATGGAACAGACTAATGAAATTCACAGAATTTGCTTTTTATAACATGGAAAAAAAGCCCCCTGCAATTAAAATATATACCTCAAGTATCCTTTGGCCTACTAAACAATTTGTTCTCTGACCCAAAACAAAATAAACTGATGTTTTAATGTTGCAGTGTTTAAACATCTATAATGTCTGACCTGTGTCTCATTAGGGTCCCTGATGTTACATGTCTGCAGAGCAATGTACCATTACACTGCCTTAAGCTGCACCAAAAAAGAGTATTTGCTAACTCATTCACTGGGAGAAAATTCTATCAAGGATCTCACAGAACAATTAAGAAAAGTAATTCTGTCTCACTAAAGAAAATTTTTTAAATCCTTTTGTTATAACAACTGACTTTTCTTACATGTTAAAAAAGTACACTGAGTACTTTAAATGAGGAATATTAATTAAAAATGACCTCCGATTCTTACTAGAAATCTCATGTAACCTTCTTGCAGCATTTGTATCTTCAATGCCATTAGCCAAATGACTCATCCCACACTTGTGCAGTACTAGAGCAGTTTTATGTAGGTAATTACTGCCTGACTTTGTCAGCATTGGGGCAGACCATGGGTGAGCAGTGCTGGCAGAGCTGGGCGCCCAGCACTGCAGAGCCCAGCTCCTGCTCTTCCTTCTCACTTGCTGCCTCACCTCTCATTTCTTTTTATAAATTAGCTGCATGACACAGTTTCAGCGTGGGCAGCTGTCATTTTAACTAATCTCATCCTGTAAATCCACCCTAGCAGGCCTATTCTCTATTGTGATTGGAGAATGGACATTTTTGGGCAGCTTTCAAAAGCAACATCTGTTAAGAGTAAGCACCCAGTCTTGAGCTCATGGGGAAGTGCTCCGCACAATATTTCCCCCCTATTTATACGAGAAAATGAAACCACTTGCTTCTTGTCCTTAGGCAACATTGTCCATTGCCAGAACTTTGTTATAGTCTCTCCATGAGCCCTGGCTGATTTCACTTGCAGAGGGATGAAGGCTTTTTACGGCATTGCTATCATGTGGTAATACCGTCGGAGCAATTAAAAGCTCCAGCCCCTGGAATTATTCACTCCCATCTCACTTGGGAACCACACTGGAGTGAGGACATTTTTTCTCCTCCTGAATCCTCGCAGTAATAACAAAGGCATAAACTACTCAGTGAAGCCAGGCAGTGGAGGAAATAACATCAGTAAATCACTCATGTAAATACAAAAGCAAACAGCGCCGAACGCAACACAGAACGATAGGAAGCTCTGAGGCAGGTGAGCTGCGGTTAGCTCGTCCCATCTCCAACCCCACTCCACCCCATCCCGCTGCCAGATCCCAGCCATACGCCTTCATCAGCCACCAGCTGCCAGGCCCAGCATGTCACATAGCTACCGGCTCCCACCTGTGCCAGGAGCTGCCTTGGCATTGTGCAACACGACCAGCCGGTCCCAGCCACAGACTCAAAGATGTTGGTTTTCCTGCACAGAGTTATCCTGTGGTGCTCTGCAATCAATTACTGTTATACCACCATCATTAATAATTTTCTTAATGAAAATGATTCTGTTGATCTCCGTTGTATTTTAATTATCAGAGTTAAGCATAATTACACTGCAGCTCTGAGCTGGCATGTAGACTCCTTTAGGGCGCAATTTTGTTTTAACACACTGATAATGTAATTTTACATTGTGTCAGTTGTTTAGTTATTATCCAGTCGTACAATTCCGCTGTATTCCTGATAACAGATAATAACCTTAGCACCTCCTATATCCTGAAGTCATTTAAAAAGCAATATTGGAATTTCACAACTAGCTAACTTAATCGCCTTATGATTTTATAATTCCCACAGCTAAATATTTGTACAGACACCCTGTTTTAACAATGCCACTAAACATACGGTATCCATACATTTCGCATAAATGGCTCAAATAATATCTATAAAAACGTCTGTGGTATGAGTGTGGTTATCAGTCTGTGCAACTGTAGTTTTTACACGGTTTCTATTCTTTTCCATCTTTTAAAATCTCTTTCGGTCCCAAGGAAAGATTTGCAGTTAATAACCCATCCCTGCTCGGCTGTTAAGGGGCTTCTACCTCTAGTTCTAGGGATTTACCAGACCTGGTGCACAATGGTGCATGAATGCTTCTCAAGTAAAGTGCGATGAATTCATGCATTAACACCTTCTACAAGATCTTACTTGAATTACTGATATTTTGCAGCTTTTTGAAGAGATTCTTAATTCTATACAAAGTACAATTCCTAAAATCTCTCTTAAATTTCAGTTACTATGTCTAGGACATCTCTTAAATTCTATAAATTGAATTGAAACTATTTTTGAAGCATGATAAAAGTTTGACTTAAATATCACAACAAAAAGAGCATATCTTTTAATTATAGCTGTAAAAGTTTTCTTTAAAAAGAATAGAATGCAATAATGACACATGCCATGAGCAGCTAGTTTGCATCATAACTTATAAAAAGGGCATTAATTAGCTGTTTTTCGTTTTCCTGATTTGTTCTAGTGCTGATGAAATGTAGATACAAAAACAACAGACAGAAATTAGTGATCCTGGACTAAACAGAATTAATTTCATACACCAAATAATTATTTCATAGCTATTCACTCTGAAAGTTCTTTGCTGAGTGATTTTAAATAACCAATTTCTTAATTTAAAATTTAACTTGAAGATGAATTGTGATTTCACTGTAACAACAGAGCAACATAATCCTGGACTCTGAGCATCCTGATCTAGTAGTGGTCATCCACTGCAGGGGAGTTGGACTAGATGATCTTTAAAGGTCCCTTCCAGCTCTGAGGATTCTATGATTCTAATATATGTAATTCATACACACACACACAAACACATGTACATGTGTTTGCTTACCCAGTGAAAGTATTATGGAGAGTTTTGATGGCAAGCAGGGAGCTATGTGCCCTGCTGAGATTCATTTTCAATAGGAACTACATGGCATAGGAGCTATACTATACCTATTCTGGGATTGAAAATGTCCCTGTGATCATTCTGTATGCAGTGTGTGGCTGACTAAGTTGTCTTTAGCCTCTAGTGAACTGGAAGTCAGTCTGACAGTCTTGTGCTCTTCTAAAAGGTCTGGGAAAAATTATGTTCCCAAAGATTTCACTGTATTATTACAGCTCAAAGGAAATATGGTATGCACCTCCAAGTTAACTCATTGACCAGTAACATGTTCTGATAGCAAATTCTAAAACTTATTTTCCTCTTAGAAACGTGCCAATTTATTCCACTCATCTTATCTTGGAATATAGTGAGAAAAAAAGCTCCCAGGTGACCAAATCCACTACATGTACAATTCCACACATTTGTTCAGCTAATTGCTTTCCAAAATAACAATGTATTGCTAAACAAGCTAACAAAATTATACACATGCAACTACAAAATAACATCGAATTACAACTTCATGCCAGCTGACACCATTTCATTAGAAGTAATGGCACTGTGGGAGACAGAATGCGAACACAAATCAAGGCAATGTGATCTGGAATGATGAGATACAAATTGAAGGAGGAAACATTATTATATTTATTTATTTTACCATCTTCTATTTGACATTGTTTTGTGATCCAAGCCAATTAATCTTTGTAGTACGAAAATCCAAGCAGGCCTCAAGGCAAGGGTAGGTGCTTAATGAACAACAGTACAGCCAGTGCCAAGTGCAAAGAGATAAATAGAACTCATCGAAGGTACAACTTATTTCCTACATAGTTTAGTCAAATTCCAGGTTTTTAACATGCATTTATAACCTAGGGTGCACATCTATCTTGATCTCCAGTTTTCAAAAGCAGCTGCATTGTATGATAGAGATATCAGAATTTGTCTTGAGCACTGTATGACTATTACTCTACGTTCTTAATGAAGTACTAAAATAACAAGTATCATCAGTGAAGCAAAATCCAGCACATTAGAATGAAAAGTAATGTTTTGGTCTGCTTAAATTGTGCTGAACCACAGAAAGTTCTTCTTATTAAAAAAGAAATCAATAGATTCAATCACAACGCACTGAAACTGTCTAATGAATTAGTTACTGTTTGTAAGGTACTTTGAAGATGAAAAGTCTTACTGGTATATATGTGCTAAGTATTATTATAATTACAGAAAGAACATAATACTTGATAAGACAGCATCCTATGGGAATTCGCAGAAGTTATATTTTAAACTGAAAGTTATTTCTCATTACATTAAAAAGTTTTTGCAAAAAAGTTTGCCTGTGAACCATATTCATACAGTTCAGTATGCAGGAGAAAACCTTTCCCTATACAGGGAAAACCTTCCCTATATTTCAGCACACTGCAACTTTTTTCACTTGGGCAGCAATCAGAAAGCTGTGAAGGAAGGGCAGCTCAACACTTTTTAGCTGTGAGCCCAGTTCTTTAGTACTGCAGGTGTTTCAGGTTGCAGAATGAATATGTTGGCATTCTGTAATTATAATAGAAGGAATTTATAAGACCCTGGTGTGCAACTCATTTTTAACATGCAAATTCCCTGTTTTCAGCTTTTCAACTTTCAAAGGCTTGTGGCAGTTTAAAAGCAATCCTCTTATAAGTGTATAAATTGCAATGATTATAGGAACAAGTTGTAATTGTTTCTAGTAAGTTTTTAGGAGTCTTTGATGTTATGATTAGTGTTTTGTATGTTAATATATTGATATGGGTGCTTATTTGCCTGGATGCTTATGTGCTGAAATGGTCACTAGGTTGCCTCAGCAAACAAATCTTTGATCTCAGTAGGTCTGTTTGGTTGGAAATAAAACCTAAAAGAAATTAAACAGAACAGTACATGTTCTGAAGCATTCACAAAGTGCTGAGACTGGTGATTGAAATACAAGGAAGGAAAGTCATAGTTTAGCAATACTATCTTCAACAGGAATCCCAAAAACAGCTATACTAAATAAATTATTCTGTGTATTCAAGCACTATTTTTAATACGCTGCAATGATACCATGACCAAATTTTACAAAGCTTTCACAGTGAGTGACCAAACAGCCTGGTGTATAGTCCACTGCATGCCAAATGCAAGAACTCAAGGCTCTCTGGACAAAGATAAAAGCGTCTTGAATCAAAGTAGCTATTAGATGTGGTAGGTTAGATAAAGCATGTCTGGGGGGCCTCATAAGATCTCATACTGACTTGAGCAAATCTGAAAACTCACATATAACAGATATGATATGCATTCCCATTAGCTAATGCATTACAGTGAAGCATCATCATGCAGAGACTGGAGTGTCAGAAGTTACAGCCCTGTAATCCAGTCCCAGTTATCTTCTGTTTCCATGCTGACATGAAGTCTTATCACAGTCCAATCAAGTTCAAATTCTTCTTATAAAAGAAGATTTGAGTTAGGAGTCTCTAATGTAATGTAACATGGAGAAATGCTTTCTGGTATGTCCTATAAAATGTTAGAAAGAATTCACCTATTTCAACTGTATAGACTTCACTGAGGTTTGCCAAGAGGCACCAACTCTCAGAAACAGTATTTCATGTTGGCTGACATTCTTCTGTTTTTATAAAGCATTTAGTACACTACAGACACTGTAAGGGGTTTTATATCATTAAAAGGAAGAAAAAGCATAACAAGAATGTGGTAGCAAAAACAGATGGAAAATGGAAAACTACTCCAGTTTGAAGGAAGTCAAACTATCCATTGTCCTGTTATGCAATAGGTATATCTTTTGTCAATACCCAACACAAGAAAGTAGAGCAAAAAATCAGCTTGTGTTTACCTTTGCTGTACACAATGCAGTTGTTTTTGTTGTCTTCTACTCCTTGCCAAGTCACATCCAGCAACCACTTGGGGCCAGCAGTCAGTATCATAGGGACGGAAGCCTTTGTCTTCTGTAGGAAGGATGATAACAAACAGATGCCATTTGCTTGCCTTGATTAAGAACTTGAATAATATTATTAATAATCATTTTATTTGCCAACAACAAAATCTCCAAACCCATAAGCCAATGTCTTATTCCCCTGCTTCAAGATTTTTTAAAGAAGACACAAGCAGTAAGCTTTGGTTTTTTCATTGATTGAATAGTGGAACTATTATCAAGGATTTTTCCAAATGATATTGGATCAGATCGCAGCGATTAAGCAGATCTCTGGTGGCCGTGAATTATAAAGGGAATGTAGACGACTTTCACAGCAAAGAGCCAACTGTTTAGAAGTGAACTTCAGACACATTGTACTGCATTATCAGCAGGATCTCACTATTTCCTGAAACAGACAGGAAAGAATTTAAAGAATCGGTATCCATTTCAAAGATCTGTCCAGGGTGACATTTGTATTATCATAGGAAATTGTTCTGAATGGATAATGAAACTTTTCCCCCTTCGCAAAGTGTTGATTTGTGATTTTACTATGTCTGAAATAATAATGTTAATGATTCAGTACACTTTGTCTCCACAAAAACAATAAAAGAAGTTGAATTAATGATTTGAAAGGCACAGAAGTGAAGTATGACACCCTGAAAGACTAACAGACAACGAGATGTGCATTTAACAAAATCATCTCCTGCATTTTTAGAGATTTTTTATTTAGAGAATCTGGCATTTGAGGAGATAAGTTGAAGAATTTAAACTTATTTATACTTAAGTCCTTTAAAATGGCAAAAAATGGAAAAAAGTTGAAATGACTTCAGGAATTCACAATTCTTACCAAATTTAAAACTACAATCTGGAGTATATACAGTCATCGCATAACTTTCAATTTTACTTTAATTTTTTATTTTTTCTCTGGGATTGTATCTAAGATATTCCAACCTTCTTTAGGATATTCTGATTGTTTCATATTCCATCAGTAATGCTTCAGCTGGCTCCAGGTAGGTTTTACAGGCAATATTCTGTATGATTAAATGAGCTCAAAAATCTCAGAGTACAAAAAATCATATATTCATCAGGGCATTCCTGATGCAGAGGCCATATTTATTATATAGAACTGGCTTAGAAATACAGCAAATTATAGTAAGAGTTATCATATAATACTCTACATTCCATCAAAATTAGACTGTTGGCATCCTACTATAGGGAAGTCTGGATTTCAGCGTCATTTAGACCATGGCAGCATAAGGCTGCTATAGAAATGGAAAAGTGGCTATTCTTCACAGAGCTGAGAATCATACCTATATTTAATATAAGCTTTAGCACAACTGCTAGCAACCTTGACTGCACAGCAATAAGGAAGAGGAGGGCTAGGGCATGTTCCTACCACATGCTGAATTTCTTCACCTGCCATTTCAGTGAAACCTTTAACATGTCCTTTGTGCTTATATATACTCTCAGTTTCTGGTAATCCCAAATGCAATCAGCTGATAGTGCAATATTATCCAGATAGTGGACTTTTCCAAGTATACCATCAATGATTCATGCATTCAAACAAGTCTATTTTTCAAGCTGGAGGCCAAGTTAAAAAAAAAAAAAAAAAAGAAAAAAGAAAAAAGAAAGAAAGAAAATGAAAATAAGAAAAAAAATGAGCCTTCAAGAGCAGAAGAGATCATCTATTTAATTTTCATAAGATCCAATTCCTTTTTCTGGTTTTCTTCTTCCCAGACATCTGCCATTTAATTGTTTCTCTCCCATCTGTAAGGGTATTAATATTTGCATTAAGGTGGTATCAAAAAGCCTCAAATAACATCTTCTTGTGCTGGGCAATAGTTTATTATCTACATAGACAGGACAAATAATATGTCCTGGGAAAGGATTATACTTAAACACATACTGCTGAGGAAGAAATAAGATACAGAGATACCGCTTGACTTTCTCATGGAGATTAATTTCTCCTTTAGTAAGTGGGTAGGCTTAGTCCCAGGCTAGTGGCCTGGTTTCTTCCAGTCAATGAGACGAGCCCAGGTTGGTGCTTCATCCACTCCAATGTGCAGCAGCAGGAGCAGAGTGAGCACCAGCAGTTAGGATGTGAGTCTACTTTGCTGAACACTGTTTATAGAGGGTTTTTTTTTTACCTTAAAGAACTACAAGGAGATCACTAAACTAGCTTTCAGGTCAGCTTGCTGGTAAAGCTCGTCACCATTTCAGCTGTGAATGGTAACTGGGCACCAAAGGCAGGAGATACAGGGCATTTCACCTTGCAGCTTTATCAGTTCACCAGAGCCAATGGACACTTCAAACACATTTCCCACCCTCCCATAGCATTGCTCTTGCACTGTGCAGGTATGTAAATAAACTCCTAATATGAAAGCAAAACTTCACAAGGCTCTGGCTGCTTGTAAAGCTTGGCAGCTGTACTAAGGACTACTGCTAATAGCTTCCCTTTGAAGTCACTCAGTGGCGTATTGTGCGAGCTGTAAGATGAGTCAAGACCACCATTGAGGTTCTTGGGGTCTGGCATCCTGTGCGGTTCACAGAAGGTGTTCATAACTGACAGAGGTTGGCTCTTGTTGTGGCTTATTACATAGTAAGAATTGAAGCAAGCTTGCTGATTCAGGAGAGGCCATTTCCCTAAAATGGTTAAAATGAAAAGACCCCAGTCCAAGATAACAAGAAGCTATGGTTAAATCAGTCATGCCTTTATCACCTCAAGATTAGACTACTGCAATGCGCTATACCTGAGGCTACATTTTAAATCCATTTGAAAGCTGAAACTGGTGCAGAATGCGGCAACCCGCTTGTAAAGCAGGATATCGTGCTTTGAGCGCATTACACCAGTGCCTTTTAATCTGCACTAAGTGTCTGTGGATTTAAGGCACTGCCTGCAACCTGTGAACCCCGAGACCTGTCTATTTGAGATACCTGAATGAGACCGGCCACATCCTCTGCCCCAGATGTATAACCACAACTGAGATCCACCAAGGCATGCAAAAAGGGGCTTTCTTGGATCAACACAGAAGAAACTTTTGGCAGGGCAAAATTGCTTCACCAGAAAGCTGTAAGTCCAGTCTGAAAATGAGGAGAACAACCAGGGCACAAGGAGCAGAAATGACAAAGCAACAGGGAGAAATGGTAGGGAAGATGTTATTTGTTAGGGGGAAACCTGCACAGATGGAGTGCATGTGGGAGAGATCCAGGCATCAGATGTGAAGGGCATGTGTGGGCAGTTGGCTGGTGAACCATCTTGCATTCATATACTAGGTCCACACCAATGCTAGCGTCTGTGGATCACACATCGTGGTTCCACTGCTATGACTCAACCAGCCATGATCAGGTTCCTCACCTGAGAAAGCTGCTGTAAAAAAAACAGCTCCTTCAACTTAATACTGTTTCCTCCTTAAACCTTGCTTTAGTTACAGTTATAGGACAGGATGGAACAGTTTTAAACTAAAAGAGGGGAGATTTAGATTAGATGTTAGGAGGAAATTTTTAATCAGAGGGTATTAAGGCACTGGCACAGGCTGCCCAGAGAAGCTGTGGATACCCCATCCCTGGATATTTTCAAGGACAAGTTGGATGGGGCCCTGGGCAACCTGGTCTAGTGGTTGGAAATCCTGCCCATGGCAGGGGGTTGGAATGGGATTATCATTATGGACCCTTCCAACTCAAGCCATTCTATAGTTTTATGATTCTATGATTCTTCATCATCATAGAATCGTAGAATCTCCAAGATTGGAAGAGACTCACAGGATCACCCAGTCCAACCATCACCAATCACCAATAGCTCTCACTAAACCATGTCCCTCAACACAATGTCCAAATGTTCCTTGAACACCTCCAGGGTCGGTGACTCCACCACTTCCCTGGGCAGCCCATTCCAGTGCCTGACCACTCTTTCGGACAAGTAGTATTTCCTAACATCCAGCCTGAATCTCCCCTGGTGCAGCTTGAAGCCATTCCCTCTAGTCCTATCACCAGTTATACGAGAAGAGGCTGACCCCTAGCTCACTACAATCTCCCTTCAGACAGTTATAGAGAGCAATAACATCTCCCCTGAGAGGTCTCCCTCCAGCTTTTGGACATAATCCCACAAGAATTAAGTTAATATTCTCAGAGTAAAATCATCCTGCAATTCATAAAATATATACATTTTGCAGGAACACTTAGTTTGGCATTCTCAACAAACCTGTTAATAATTGTTCTAAAGCTTACTAAATAATCCTGCCTGTTGCCTAAATATAATTAATAGGGATTTCCTAAGACAGGTGTCCATAATATGGAGCCATACAGGAGGAACCTAAAATTTTAGAAACAAGGGTACATTAAAAATCTGCAGTGTTGTTCATTGCTCTGCACTACAAAAATGTGTACTCTGCACTAGAATGATTTTTACCTGAAAACATCATTTCTATTAATGTCTTTGTATGCGCCATAACCAGACAACTTTGACAAGGACAAAAAGGGCTGAAATTGTGATCTCTTGGGGAACAATTAGAATTAGCTAATGAGGATAAAGGAGGTCAAGCAGACATCCACTTTTCACTAACCTCTGAAGCAACTGGACAAACAAGGGAGGCAACTCTCAATAAATGTTTATATTCTGTCAAGAGGTTAATGGAGATAAAAATAGCCATCTCAGAGGGTTGAAAATAGTTTGCACTCTTGCTAAAAGGAATCGGTGCTGACAAGGTAATGTTAGATGGGCTCTTCCTTGCATAGGTTTCTAACATATGATGTGTGTGGCCTGGCAGAAACTTGACGAAACTCCCACGCTGAAGGGAAATATGGCATGAGGAGGTTGTTTGATATCATTGAAATTCTGATGTCAAGTGCCTGATCATTGCTAGCTGTTTCCTAAGAAGCTGTACCAGAGCAAGAAATACATACTAAGCTGATGTCCAGTAAGTCCCTGTGACACAGCTACACTTTTCCAGGCATGGCTTTCCAAAAAGTGTTCAATGTTATTTAAGGAGATGAATTGTTTATTGAAAAATCACTACATTTCTATCTTCACCTTTTTTTCTTGTAAAATGTAAAATCAAAACTATCTCCTTAAAGTATTCTCACCAAAACAGAGGCTAGCTGCTGGCTACTTAAGATTTTCAAGGGCTTTACTTCTTGTCTTACTTGTCTTCTGATTCCCACAGATTTTCTTTGAAAATCTTCCAAAGAGTCCGCATTCCCATAAATGATACAAGATTGCCAAAATGCCTTCATACCCTTGTAGAAAATTCTAATGTCCCACAGTGCAGTGTTCCTTTCGACAGCAAATTAAAAACTGATTGTAATGGGAGAAGAGCTGCAAATATACCTCAGGTGCCTTCAGATACATATCTTGCATAGGAAAACACCAGTTAATATAGTCACAGAGGTTTCAACATTGAAATTCAATTTAAATTCAGTTTAATCGTCACAGGGTTGACGTATCTTCTGACACCATGAATATGCAAAATGTCCTCCCTCAAGAAGTTAAGTTCACCTTTGGTGGTTACCATACTCAATACAGAAAAACTTTATTAGTTCATGAAATCAGCTCAGTTGGGAAGGTCTCCCAAGAGGTCATTTGGGACTGAATAATAGTAGAGATTTGCATAGGTCTCCATCTATTCCTACTTAATTAATATTTGTTCCAAGACATTTCTGAGAAATAAGAAGGGTGGTAACTTCACTGTATCACCTCAAACTTACATTGACTATCTTAGTTTATTTGTTCATCAACACTGATTTACAATAATCAAAGCCAAATACAAGCTCAGTGGACAGACAAACATAGCTCCCATTTTTGTTAATTTGTGTGCTGGACCATCTTTCAGTTTTCATTTCCGCAGCTTCCCAGAAAAAAATCTTACCTTTTCCAACAAGGATTCTTGAAAGAATTTTTATTTCAAGGGTTGCCAGTCCACACTGGCAGCTCTCCACAGTGCCATGGCTTTCTGTGCTAGACACAAAGAGGTAACTCCTCTCCACAAGATTTAAGATGTGGGGAGGATTTCAGTTTCATGGTTCCACACCAATGACAAACCTCACCAATTAAAACAAAGATATTGCAGTTTCCACCTGCTCTGGAACTATGCAACAACACCAGAATATCAGTTTTCACAGCACCCTCCTACCCTGCTATGTCTATCAGTGAGATCCTGAAACTAAAACTAAACGCAAGGTAAATTTTGCAGTCCTTAGTCCTTGTGGTTATTTTTTTCTTTTTTAAAATCTCATGAAAGTGTAATAAATGCAGTTAATTTCATCTGAATCTGCTGACAGACCTGGGAGAACTGTTTTAATAACTGCTTTACAACTTTAAGGGATGTGCTGTTTCAGAGGAGTGTCCAAGCATTAGCCTGTGGTTAGGGCTAGATGAAAAGAGTACTTGAGCCTGTTCACCTGCACAGATCTACCTGGCGTTCTGCCATGCTAACTGGAAAGATAGAACAAACATGAACAAATTGTTGCCTGTTATGGGCCATGAAATTAGTGATGGAGAAGGGAAGGGTCAGTGGGACTCCTCAGTATATTGGACAACGCAGGGGGAACAAAGTCCTCATGCCTTTTTCCAACCAGGATTCTGGAATTCTGGACTGTGTAGCAATGGTGGTTAACACAGCAGTACTGTACCCAAGTACCAGCAAATTGTAAAACAACTTGCATCACTTTTGGTCTATATATGACATTTTACATTTGGATATATATTTCAATATTTCACTTGTCTGAAGTAGCAGTGCCTTCATCATTTTTTTTGTGGTGATAGTAGAGGATAAATAATTGGTAATATTTGAAAAGTCTGCTGCCAAATCAAAGCCTTTAAATGGTTCAATCTCAAAAAGAAATAAGAAAAAAAATCGTAAAAAATAAAGTAGAAAAAAAGAAATGTACACACAGATGGAATCCCAAAAGACAGCTGGGATTCCCTGCAACTGAGAAACCCTGCTGTTTACCCCAAGAGATCATCACTTGTCAAGTGACAAAGCTGAACATACATTTCACCATACAACCACAAACCTTAAGCAGACCAATGAAAATATTCAACCAAAAAAAAATGCACCCTAGGTCTATTAATATTTTCCAACACTTGTCACGACTTCAACATGATTCCAAATTCTTTATTAATATCAAATATGCCTGGTGACAAATACCCTTAATACAAGCCAAATATGCAATAAATGTTGAGATCATTTCATACTACCAGCTAGAATGCATCCTTTTACATCTAAAAAAAAAAACAAACAACCTAATCTCACAGTAACTTTGGTATAAAATAATAGCTGCCATAAAAACAACTTTAGCTTGTTCTACATAATCTGAAAATGAGGATTAAGTAAATAATGGCACTTTACAAAGTTCTAAAGTGCACAACTCAGAATTACAAACCTTAGCAGGGCTGGAAATGTAATATAATTTCAAGCCATGCTTTCATTCTGCAAATCCGAAGCACGAACTGATCTCTTGGACTGAGCGTGGAAGATGCTTTTTCCCTCAGTCCCAGCAGTGGTCCTCAATCATGCTGTGTGAATAGAGCTTCAGTGGAGCCTTCTGAGAACACTTTCATCCTTCAGTACCTTTTTCCAGTGTTTAGAGAAGTGGAATCATCCAGGATCAGGACATTCATGACCTATTCATACAACACTAACCCTTTTACTTAGTATGTACTGTCAAATGCTGAGGGATATTCCACTTTCCTAATCTCAGAAATGTAATGGTACTAATGGAAGGATAATGGAGATTCACATAAAAAGTTTATCATAATGCAGCTATAATTAGTCATTCTAGCTTGTAAGTTGGGCAATTAAATATTTGCCAGATTATCTTAAAATCTAGATTTATTGTAAAAAACAATAGATAGATAATTATTTTACTGTATGTTTTTTTATATCTGGGAGACTTTTGGAATCTATCTTCAAACTCTTACCCAGAACAATTCTTATTTCATATTCTGGAGCACAAAGCATGGACACTTGGTTGTTGCTGAAGGTTTGTACAGTTCTTTCTGGCTGCCTATCATGTGGCTCTGGAGGATGTGACAGCCAACAGGATCAGGAAAGCAAAAGCAAGAAACTGGACCTCTGAAAACTTAGCAAGCTTACCCTTCTCTCACTGCCCCATGTTTATGTGCAGCCCTGTCCTTCCCTTCTATAAAGTCAATTGCCCTTGCCTCTAGCTTGACAGCCATTCCTCCCCCTCCCTGTCCTCCTACTTTTCCCTTTCCTCCATTTTGTATGTATCCATCTAGCTACATCTAGCTAACTCTTCTTTTTCCCAAAGACCATAGGAAGGACAGGACTGCATTCTGCCATCACTCCTGTGACTAGATCATATTCTTAGTTGGTGCTGTGATGGATATGAATATAATTAACAAGGATCTTCTCAAATGTAGAGAAATGCTAAGCAAATTGTCTGTGTTCTGGTGTGTTGGTACCCTTGGGTAGCTTGCCCGTATGATTGTGCCTTAATGTTCTGGTACTGCCATGGGTGTTGAACTTTTCCGTTTCACTTTGAAGTCAAATACTTTTGCTAATACTGTTTCACAGGTGACAAGCACCTGTACAGATGAAATCACACTACATATATCTCATGACAAGATATAATGCAGTTCTGCACGCTTACTTTCACCCTGAATTATCAGTGCATTTTTCCTACTGGGTAAGCTTCTATATTGTAAATTATTGTCTACAATGAGAATTAAGTCTTTTTCTAGTAATAAGATCATTTTGATATTTGTTAGTAAATGTTTTCCCAACATGCTTGCTTAAGCATACCTTCTTTAACTTCTGCTGAACATCTTTAGTATTAAACCAATGAGTATTCTCCTTAGTAAGATTCAGCTGCACTTTTGCAAACATCTGGCTTACGTTGGATGGACTTAGATTAAATTCTGGAATAAACAGTGAATCCATGTTAATCATTTGACCCTTACTCCCTTTCCACCTGTGGAACTAGGGGAGTTAATATGACAACATGCATTTCAGATGATCAGAGAGACGATTGCCAAGATTTCTGTAGTAGAAGACATGAAGATATTTATACCGCACATGGGTTAATTCTGCCTGTTCCTATCATCCATTTTACACTGGAACAGTCAACAATGATGATTATACCTACAGTGTATATGCAGTATGACTCTGGACAATTTCTGTTCTGTAGTAATTTTGGATGTTTTATCTTTTGTAATTTTATTTTCCTTTTTCCCTGGAATAGATTATTTAAATCATCATTTCCAGAAGTTCAAATTTCATTTAGCATATATAGTATTAATTTATTTTTATCTGAAGAATCCATTAAAATACAAAAACAAAAAAGGACTACATAAAGCCTTCTATAAACAATCCATTACACACGACTATAGATTAGTTAATAGTTTATTGATTCTGCTTATTATATTTTATCATTTCTTTGTCTGTAACAAAGAAGTTGTTCTGCAAACAGAAGTTGTGTATTTTACTTTGGAAAAGTGAATGTTCTTAACATAGAACGTGAGTAAGTGAAGGTCATGTAGAAACAGTAAAAGATAGTATTATTTAATTTCACTTTTTTTTTTTTTTTCCAAAACCAAAGAAGCTATAAAATATTATTTGTATATATTTGTACAGTACTTTTAATATATAATCCCTTGAAATCTTAATAGAATTCTATTTCCAATGAATCCTGAGGTCCTTTGTAAAACATATGTAAAACATATATAATGCAAAGATATTTTAGTCAATGGATTAGGCATTATAATATTATTCTCCTGATGATTTGTGAAAAAACACTGGAACTTCAGTGCTATACACTCTGAATGCACTCAAAATGTTACATATAAATTATGTACCTACCTAAATAATTTGGAAGAGAATTAGGGAACAGAATACACATCCTGAGCTTTTTTCCCCCCAACTTTTTAAAGATCTTTATGTACTTTTTAAATTAGATAATTTTAAATATAACTTTACCAACATGAAATAAGGTACTTTAAAGTACCAACATAAATCCAACATAAAGTCATCTGTGCAAGTCTGAAAACTAGGTTTTAGATTTGTTAGGACAGCATAATCATTTAAGAAATGTTTAAGGCACAATTCAACAACCACTTTGATTAATTATTTTTAGTTCAGTTAAAACATCAGAGTTTATCTCATTTTAAGATTACCCTTGACATATTTAGAAATCCTAATGCAGATTTTATGGCCCACACCTATCCCTGATGGTGCTAATGGACTAGACATAATGAATCATTCTAATTTGGATGAAAGGACCACACAACATTGCAGCAGTCCTTTAGAGAATTAAGGCTCAATTCTGATCTTCCAGACTTACGAATGCGTTTTTTGGATTAGGCCACATATCTGTACATCTGTTGAGTCTCAAGGGGGGTGTATACTGAGCTAAGTATTCTGACCTTCCAATGTACTGTATCAAATGTGTGGCCTTGGGATACGAAAGGATTTGATTACAAATGTATTTTAACACTGATTTAATATATAATTATGGGGCAAAACCTAATTCCTACTTACATCTTCATGTAGAAAATTCCAACAGTATTAAGCAGACAGTAGGATATTTTTTACCCACTGAGTATCACAGTAAATGGAAGAAATGGAACCCAGCCAGGATAATGTAAAATCAAGGACAATCTTCTTATGAATAGCTTTAAAATCTTGTATCCATAAAATAAAATAAAATAAAATAAACAAGTTTAAATCATCTTCTGTGAGTGTGCTACCAGTTGGTACACTGCTGTGTTATGCATGATCCCTGACTGCTTCTAGTAAAAATAAACTGGAAGTTCCATCAGTAATTTTCAGTGGTTCTCCATTCTTTCTTGTTTGCAGTTAATAAGGAGAAGAATTAACTTACACAGTGCAAAAGTTTGTAAATAGTTGGAATGTTGGATTATCATCTCTTCACTTCCAAGTATAATTTCTATTTTCTGAATGTTAAATATAGAATTTTATAAAATTTTCTTTACATGGTTAAACTTTCATAAAATATATTTAATATTTTCATATTTAAAAAAGTATTTATTTTTTATTCCACTGAAAACTTCCCAAATACTATAGTTAAAAAAAAAAAAAGCACGAATACAAACCTAACAAGGAAATTAGTTTTAATGGAAATTAATACATCACTATACAATATTTTAGGATTTTTAATCTCCTGTCTATTCCATCAGCTTTTTGTACAGATTTTAAAATAACTAACAATGCTATTGAAAAACAGATTAATACGGGGAAAATACTAATCTCAGAGAAATTATATTTCAAGATTCAGTGCTTTCTCTTCAATGTGATGGAAAATCAGATCTGAATTACAGATTAATGGTGATTACTTTTTTTTTTTTTTTTTTTTTTTTTTTTTTTTACAGTTTCAGAAGTTTTGGGCCAAGAAGATGAACTGAGCATAGTAGTATCTTTACTGTGTGTGCAATTATATCTTTCAGCTAAAAAGTATGTTTCATTACATAATCAGGACATTTTTTCCCCCACTGTCTTAACAGCTTGAGGACTTTTTTTTTCCTCCTTTTCTCACATACATAAAAGTGAAAATGAATTTCCCTAGAACGACCAATGGCAGATGAAAAGGATCCTGATTTTTGTAACTCGTATGACACAGTCATGTAACACAGCTCTCATCTAAATTACTTCAGTGGACTGATTATATGCAGCATGACGAAGAACTGCAATGAAGCAAGTTTGCATGAAAAAAAAAAAAACAAAAAAAAAAACCATAAAGGAATGGGTGAAGGTCCTTCACTGGGACGGGAGATAATGATGGAGAGTCCAGCAGCAGGACTGGTGCATAAGGGGTCTGGTTCCAGTAAGACTCAACAAACAGCTCAGATCAGAATCTAAAGTGCAGGAAAACAGCCTGTAGCTTCGAGATTAGCTTTCTCACACTACTCCTGAGTTAAGCCAGTACAAACATCATCATGAATGCATAATTATGATTATGCACTACACTATGCATAATAGATCTTAAAATCGGGAAACAAAGAAGTAATGTAGGAATGCTATTTTCAGGCTTTTGGTTTTGAAAATAATAGAGCTTGGTGTAAGGGTTAAAGACTTTCTAGAAATAAAAACTGTTCCAAGAAAATACATTTTCTTGGAATATTCAGATACTTATGAAACATTTACACATAAAAGACTGGCTAAAAGGGAGACAGGAACCTTGTTTTATGCTCATAACTTGAAAATAACAATGAATAAAACCCACTCCCATCTCATTCTAACATAGCTTAGGGAACTCAAAAAAATTATCACTTCTGGACTACATAACAATAGACACAAAAGCTGACAGCTTGGCAAGTTTACATAGAGTATCCTTCAATCAGGGAAAAAAAAAAAAAGTGATTTTTTTTGAAATTATTTGCACCAAAAATTTGACTGTGAACCAACAAGTATTTCTGGGACTGATGGATATACTCAGACTAGTATCTCAAGTTAAAATGATGATATTGAAAGAGACTGATGCAGCCTGCTGAAAGAGTACTGATAGATCCATTTCATTTACATGTGTAGATACAGCACAAATGACGAATGGAATAGCTGTGTACATCTCTGATTTCAGAATATTGATGCCAGACTCATGCCAGTCAGCATTCCACTATTTAAGCCAGTTAAGCCCCAGCAGCACTTTGGCTCCATATTCTTTGATGAGACCTTTCAGGAGCTGAAAAGCCTGTGAAGGATCCTATGTCCAAGTTCCTCAAATGGAAGTGGACAAAATATCTGAAGGAGCACACATTCAAAAGAATAACAAATTTGAACCTATCTCATCAGAGGCAAGTATTTATTTATTTTTCCTATGAAATGAAAACTCTAAGCAGATGATAAGAAACATGCTGGCCACCATCACACAGTGCACTGAATCTGACCAATTAAATTAGAGCTCTATTCCACCGTTGGCTTGGACCTGTGTCATAAATAATTATTTTTAATTCCAAAAGATATTTTCTCCTTTACTGTTTCAAAGAAAAACAAATCAGAACCCTCCTGTTTCCAATAAAGTTTCCAAATCAATTTTCACACACCTGACCAAAGAAAAAAAGCCGGTTTCCAAATGTTCTTAGTACTTCAATATCCCAGTGAAGTCAATAAAAGGAAAAGAAAGCCCTCTTTAGTGCATGCGCTATGCAGCCAAGAAAGCAGCCTAACAACACAAACAGCATCAGTGACATGAAAAATCAAGCTCTAAAACAGAAAGCTTTAGAAATTGGCAGAATTAGAGTCCCAGCTATCAAACTACAGAAGTTCATAAAACTTTATACCAGAATTTCTCTTATTCTTGTCACAGAAGTTGACATTAAAATGCTACAGTACTCCAGCCACCCTCTCTATTTCAAACAACTACCACATATCACTTGGCACTAATTGGTAGCAGCTGTTCAAGGCAGGCTTGAACCTAGCAGACAAAGCAGCAGGGTTTTTTCCTGCTCTCTGGAGATAGGGCTCTCAGGTGAGGTCTGAGGCTGTCTGCAGCATGTTGCTACATCTTGCCTGGTAGCTGCCTGTGGGAGCAACCTCTCACGTGTGGTTCCCTGCCATATCCCTTGTTGAGTGGTCTCTATTTTTAAGAAAAGTAAATAAACAATGAGCATCACACCTGATTTTCACTACCTCAGACCATTTGCGGTCACATTAGTGTCACAAGGTGGCTGAGGCTGGCAGGACCTCCTGAGTCTACCTGGCCCACCCCTGCTCCAGCAGAGAAACCTGAGTAGGGGCCCAGGCCCAAATCCAGGTGGCTACCGAAAATCTATAAGGTAGGAAGCTCCACAGCTTCTCCCAGCCTGCAGAGCTCAGGAGCCTCTGGCAGTTCCTGCTGATTTTAAGGGCAGCATTTGGGTGACAAACACTTGGAAACCTGCCCTCTTCCTTTCTCTGCTGCAGTTCTGACTTTTCATCAAACTTTCTTTCTGCTAAGTGGTGGAACGCAAACAAGCTGTGACATCAAATACAGGCAGAAATGCTTACATTCAGCATGGGATGGAGCACGGCTGGAAGAAAAATCCAAAACCACTGCTAGAAGCAGACAGCTTCTGCCAAGACCTGTGGCCTATGCCACATGCTGTGCAGGCGGCACCAGCCCCTTCTCACCCAAAGTTGAAGGGAAACTTAGTTCTTAGCTTCACCTGAGCGAGAAGCCAGACTGGGAGAATCCTGGACAAAGAGGGACACAGAGTGGGGGTGGGGGCCGCAGCTTCCCTGGGTATTATAAAAACGCATCTTATTCTGTTTTTAATCAACGAGCCTTATCCAGCAATCAAGGCAGATATATAATAAGCTGAGCTACTCTGTAAATCTAAACATTCTCCACAAATAGAAAAGATACAGCCTGAGCTCTCTGATTGTTACTACGGCAACTATCTAAAATGAAAATCTTGTTAACCCTTCGCATGCTGTAGCCACCCGTGCATCAGTGTTAGCTGACTTCCATGCACTTATCTTTCCTTTCTCCCCCTCAAGAAATTCATAATTGTATTGCTTCACAGTAGTTATGCTCTGGTTATCCTATTTGGGACTGAAAGGATGGTGATAGTTGGTAGTTTCACACATATGGCTGAGATTTGTTACTAGCTCATTACTGGGATTACAGTTCAAATAACAACTAATAAAACGTAAGAGAAAATCCCTAGATTACCTCACAAGGCCTGTGATTTTGATTAAAACCTTGACAACAAGAATGGGATGCTTTCTAGTAAATTATACTACTGCTTTTTTTTCTTTTAGGTATGAAATTATTTGGCTGTAAATGTTGCATATTTGTCAGTGGAATTATTTATATATAGAACAATATAAACAGATTACTTTTAAAACACTGCCTTATAGCTTCTATTTGTTAAGAACTGTACAGAACTGCCCGTGATTTTAACAGAATGATCTGCTGACCTCAGTGCCTTGAAAATTCATGGGGAGGCATCTGTCTTCAAGTCTCTTTTAAATGCAAGAAAATTCAGACAAAGAGAACACGGAGTTTCTTATTTCCAGGAGAGTACAGGTGATGTTACAATCAAATTTGTGCATTTAACCAGCTGACTATTTATCATCATAACATCCATGTGATACTGCCATGAGACAGTGAAATTCTCTCTAATTGTAGTCTCCCACAGTTTATTGCTGAAAACAACTGAAGCCAAGGAGATTTTCTTGTATTTAAACTGAATGAAGTTTGGCCCATGGACATCAATTGTATTGATTATTTTAGTACTATACAAGTAGAGCAACACTTCAGAACTAGGCAGAATTAGATTCTACGTCATTCCCAGACATGTCATTTAAGACAAATAAGCACTATATCAATTACTGAACTGTTATTTTATGGCATTTATTTCAGTCAGTTTACCATAGATAAAGTTAAAATATCATTGCTTGGACGTTATTTGGTAATAACAGATGTAACTTAAAAAAAATTAGTAAATAACATATTTTTCTTTCTAAAATCAGAATTTACATGCAACTGAACCCATATAGCTTGAAGTAGATGAAGAAGTGTGCAGATTATCTTCAGATCTTTTAGAAATGTTGTCCATGTAAGACTATTAACCTTATTAAGTTTCCAGTACATTAGATTAAAAGGTGCCATTTACAATTGAAATTAAATAATTACCAAATTGAATATCTAAAATTAGTGAAATATCAATACTACAGTACTCAATTTTATTAAAAGGAAACACCAAATGAGATTTTTAAGTTTGCCTAAGACTTGTTCAAGCTTTGAGAAGTGAATTGTTTTAAGAGTATATGTCAGTGCATGATGTTAGAAATCTTAGTATGTGTTATTCTTAGTTAGAGAAAATTGAACTCATTTAATAATCTAGCTTTCTTTTCTTCTTACCTCTTAATAAACAACTACATTTCAAACAAACAAACAAACAAACAAACAACAACAACAACAAAACCCTCACAAAACTCCTTTGGAATGTACACAATGTGAAGGACGGGCTACTGGCACCAGACAAAAGAATACCTCTGATCTGATCAATTATATTTACAATTCAGGTAATAATCCCGGATCAGGATGAGTGAGGTACATAACACATGTAAGGATGGTGCTGAAATACATATACATAGGAAAAAGTTAGTTAACAAGGAGAAGGACTTGAATTAGTTCCTCCAATTGTATTTTTCCAAATTCTGAAATTGTTCTCGTTTTCTGCTACATAATCTGATATAATGCATTGTTAGTGTGTTACCTTTCATGTCTTTTTTTTCTAAAATATTTTAATTAAGTCAAATACACTTTATTTCCTTGAATTAGATTTCATATTTAATAATAGTATGATCACTAGATTTATCTTTGAGGCTTTCCAAAGATCAAGCTTATTTATCAGTGTTGGCTTATTTCCCAGAAATATGGCCAAAATAATCTAGATATGTACTGGGTAGTCAACATACTACACACATAAGCAATTCCTCAGTTACTACAGGAATATGTAACAATCCTGGTTTTCTACTGCACTATTTCAAATAAGATTTTTTTAAAAATTGTTACTGCGTTGACAATTTTTTGTGGACTTTCTATTCCGTACCACCCATTTTCCTGTTACCTCTGAATTGCTATGTTTCCCTTAACTCACTCATGTACCAATAGTCTAGAACACTTTCCATCTTCTTCTACAATGTAGAAAGAATCACCAAGGTTGGAAAAGACCTATGATTCTATGGCTTCGTGGGAAGTATGAGTGGTAGGTGGACAGTTGGACTGGGTGGTCATGGAAATCTTGTCCAACCTTGGGGATTCTATGATTCTATGGGGATTCTATCATTCTATGATAAGGATCCTAGCTCTCTCTGTTGACTATACTATAGTTGTATATAATTGTTTTGAAAGGATTATTTTATTTGACTTTTGTCCAGGTCAATTATAAGCATTTGTCTTTTGGGGAGCCAATCAGGGTCAAATGTTGTCTTCCTCTTGGGAACAGTCTGCTGCATGTTCACTAGAGGTGCCCAAGCTTCTGTGTGTTTGCTGTCTTTGGCCAGGCACAAAGGAGTCACAGGGCTTACACCATATGAAAGCATCTCTAGAAAAATTTTAAAAGGAATCAAGATTGCACACACAAAAAACATAATGGTTAGGACATCCATGGGGGGAGATTCTACTCTGTTACTATAAATTGCTAAGCAAGCTTCTTGGATCTGGTATCTCATCATCAGTCTGCAACCCTCTCTTTCCACCACTGTAATCTAATCATAAAATACTTCCTAAATCCTAGCAAACAAACAAAAAGTAACAACAAAGTTACAGCTAAGAGCCAAACCTGGATATCATCACTTGAAAATCAACTAAATAAGGTTTATTTTTAATAGTACTGGTACTTCGGAATTTTGCACATAATCACTTTGTAGACTCTCCTTGGTATATAACTAAAGGCAGCAGAAATCAATCATTTAAAAAAAAAAAAAAAAAAGGTAGACTGCTGGAATCTACAGGCAATTCAACAAAAACCTTATGGAAATATCTGGTATTCAGTAATGAAAAAAATTACTCTTTCTAATTTTGGTATTTTTTAAAGAATAAATTATATTGCAACATATAACTTACTTTCAGGAAAAAGACCCAAACACTACACTCCTTTGTTCTGTAGGCAAAAAAAAAAATAAAAATATATATATATATATATATATATATGATAATAAAATAGAGAATATTGCAAAGTTTCCAAATTCTGGATAAATGAACCCTTTAATTGTTTTCTCTAAAGACAGCCCTGGCATAAAGCACATAAAATAAAATATTCAATGTAATTTTATGCAAATGCCAGGTTCGAGACTAACAATTAACAAAGGGAATCAAAATTGCCCAGGCATATCTGTTCAGCTATGCAGACTCATCTTTAGTTCCATAATAGACAAGCAAATAGTCAACGGGTCATATTTTACTCAGAGAAACACAGACACTATTTCCACTGATGTCAAAAGTAATTGCACCTCTGGCTGGGAAAACGGAATTTAACTCAGTCTTTGTAGGTCATTTTTTCTCTGTACTTTCTCTGCCGTTTAAGATTTTTTTAATGTTAATAATTTCATTTCATTTCATACTGAAAAAAAAAAATACTATGTTTGCTATTGTTGCTTTTTTTCTTTCTCTCTCTTAGATTTTAAGGTTGAACCTTGAAGTATCTATTTCAGCATTGTTTCAGATCAAAGTAGGAGTTTCTCTGGGGCAAAGCTCAAGATTTACAGGCTTTGGACTACCTAAACATTTACCTCTAGGAAGAAAGAAACAAGAAAACAAAGCTTTTCTCTATTTCTTTTCAGTTTATAAAAGTTAACATTGCAGTAAGTAAGATCTCCCTTAGTTTATTTTATACATACCATCACTATGCATAAAGCTGTCATTTCCAGAGAGTAAGGAATTCAATCCATTACATTTCTTTTCTCCTGAAAATGATTACCAGTTAAAGAAATACCAGTCAGCTTAATCGCAGGAAAACCCACAAAATGGGCACATTCCTGCTAACAGTGAAATCAGTGACATGCACTCCATTGCTTGTATTTATAAATCACCAATATTTCTGTCTAGTATATGAAAGAACAAGGATCAGAGGAAAACCAATAAAACCAAGGAAAGCACATGCCAACCTCAATACACAACAAGAAGAGTTACAGTACTAAAATGATGAATGCACTAGAAGCATAATTAACTTGGTAAAGAGTGCAGGTAACATATATGTGAACACAGTGACATACAGGAAAAATGCTAGGAACTAGCATTTTTTGTATCTGAGTATCCTTGTAAATGCATCTTCATACATTCCCCAGCATTGTGCTACATGTGCTCCCATCAGCAGCACTTGAGGAGAGCCAAGTAGCTACATTCATACATTCCAAGTAGCTACATTCATACATTTTTCCTTTAAGCTTGTTGCAATTAAGAATGACCATATATTTTCAGATTATGTTCAGGGACACCTGCAGCACCATGTTCTTCAAGTGCCTTTGAGGACATATGCTTTGCAAATAGCTTCACTATTTAACTCCTGGAGGAACAGTATCTCCTTGCACTGTTGCTTAAAAAAAAAAAGCATTTATCCATCCCTATAGAGGTCTAACTTAAAATCCTTCTTTCAGAAGCTGGAAAGCTGAACGAGTCTCCCAGGCAAAGTACTTGCTACCATTACTTGTACTCTCTATTCAGAGAACAGCAGGTCTTGCCCAAAGAGACTGGGAAGGAAGGAAACAGCAGAGTTTCCTCCAAAATCTTTATTTAAATGTAGGTATATTTCTGTTTTCTTGTGGTTTTTTTTTTGTTGTTGTTTATTTTGCTTGTTTTAACAATAATTGTTTGTTTGTTTGTTTTTTGCAATAATTGTTTTAGCTCTGAGTAGTTTTTATCTATTTAATACTCATGGGGTTGGTTAGGCTTTATCTGATAGAAGTCATAAAGCTTCATTTTACTTCCCAAACATTAGGTTCTGTGTGAAGGAGATATAAAATTTCCTTTTCCAATATCATTTCTAAAAGAATTCAATCACATACATGTTCCCTAAAGTTAAACAACAACAACAACAACAAAACCATAAATCTGGCAGGAACATATTTTTTTTAATATTCAAATGACTTTGTAAAGAATTCATCCATTCTAAAATCATTTGGATGGATACACCACCAATACAAATTGCACTGAAAGTGGATACTTTCTATACAAACGAAAGACACAGTGAGTGAGTAAGGGCATTACATAAGAAAAGCTCTAAAATCATTGTCTGTATCACTGTTTTACTTGGCTAAAGTATTTTAGAAGCCAACATGAAGGATCTAGACTCATTTATAATAAACTGAATCCTTCATATCTTTTATCAACAGAAGTTTTTCTAGCTTTCATTAGTTCTGAAAGATTTAATGTTTAATAGGTTGAATAACTATAATTTATACAGATTCCTAACTTCTTTTATACATGGATATTTTCTCTCCTGGCATCTTTCATCTTATTTTTCATTACATTCTGTTATAGCTTCTATTTCACTTAGTGTTTTAGTGACTGGTCAGAAAAAAAGGAGAAGAAAGAGATATGAGGGGAGTCCTGAAATCTCCTTTCTCACGCTGAACACTACAAAATTCAGAAATCATTCAACAGACATTAGCTAATCACTACTACATTGAAGGATTACATTATATAACAAGAGAAGCACAAACTTCCATTAAGAAACATTTGACTTCAAACTACATGCTAAAATCAACAGGAATATACTATCTTAAATACTTGAGCAAAACTCAGTAAAAGATACAGTAGGCAAACATTGTAGTCAGCTCAGCAGTGATTACCAACTCATGCTCCAAATTCACTATAAAATGAAAATCAATATTTCCACAAGTTCCTGCAACATAAAAGATAACCTTCATTGATTTTTCTAGACTTAGGCCTCACTGATAAAATCTAATATAAATTTTCAACCACGAGGATTTGGATCAGAGCAGGGGTGATAAGTCCTGCACATCTCTTAAGAGGTGGAGAATTTTTTTTTTTAAAGTGCACGTTCATACTATTTATAATTTGCCCTGTGCAAGTGAAAGCCTTTTCCACCAGTGCTATCAGGAATCTCTTCTAATTTTTATTACTGTGAGGCTAAAGCCTGTTCCAGATAATTTGGAAATTTCAGGGGAATTGTGATAGGGCTGATGGTGCAGCCCTGGCTGACTTGAGAAAAGAGCTAACCCGTAATAGCCTCCATGGCCGTGCTGATTAAATGTTGCCATAGATGAAAGGCCTGCCATCGCCGCAATAAATTAACCAATCACACAAATCCCAAGTCAGTGCTAATCCTTCCTTGATACTCTGATCCTCTGATCAGCTCAAGGAGGTAAAGAAACTGGCTTGTGACGCTTGGTGCTCTAACCCCTGGATTTCATGTACACAACGAGCTAATGATATCTTGCTGACCAGTTCAATGGGATGAACTTCTCTCACAACCCTTAGGGAACACTGTGGCCTTCTTTAAAAAAAATGACAAGCACATGGCAGGTTTAGTGTTTTATGACGACACTGCAGGAAAACTAACCATCACTTGTTAACCACAGCAAACATCAATCCGAACCCATGCCGCATTTTACCAGCACAAGTGATGGATTAAACAGAAACTGAGACACTAAACAAAGATGAATCATTCAAGTAATAGGGATCAAGCTGCACAGCTTTTATTAGGGAAGGCTGCTACCTTTTGTATTAGGCTAATTTTTATCCTCTCCTTACAATTTGGGGGCTTGGGGGAAGCAGGCAGGAGGACGCATGCACATGCTTGAGCTTGAGAGTCCCTTTCCTTCATACACACACTCAATTGTACTGCCACAGCGTGATTATAATCAGATTTAGACATAGACTCATTTAATCAATTAACAGAAGGTCTGAACACATGCAGCATTTTCTCATTAATTATGTGAATGCTGCCTTTCCAATACACTTTGTGAAATTGAGTCTGTGCAGTCTGCATTAGGGTACTTCATAATTGGGGAAACTCTTTTTTTTTTTTTTTTTTTTTTTGCAGTAATTGGTTGCTAAAACTACGAAAGCTCTGGGGTTTGCCTCTAGGGCTTCCACACATAAAGAGTTTTGAAAGTACTTCATTATCTCTCCTGGTCAGTTCTGTGAAATTAAAACTGTTTTTCGCTTCTTTTTTGAGGAAGTGGTTTGAAAGGAGAGTTACTACAAAATACATACATACATGTCCATATGCCTGTGTGCTCGTGCAAATATGTACACACGCATATAAAATCACATAACTCTGGCTTGGCTCAGATTGTGCCATCACTGGAGTCAATGTATGCACAAAGCACACAGGATTTGACTATTATTAATTCATTTTATTGAGGAACAATAGATCTCCAGATATAAATATATTGCCCAACTTCTTTGAGAGTAATTTCTTTTTCCAAACATTCGCAGTCAAATCATATTTGAGTGAATTACTAAGGTCAAAGGTTTGGGGATATTGTCCAAGTGTTCAGAATCTACAAAAACTAGCCTGTAATTTGGAAGAACCACTGGTACAAGAGAATCAAGTGCTTGCCCTTTCTTGCCTTCATGTTAATATTTAGTCTATCTTTTCATTCCTCTCCTCTCTTCTGGGGGGATATACTTGAGCATTCTTGCCCTTGCTCTCACATCCCTCCATGCTAGCTTTCCCTGCTAGCCTCCTCACATTGCTGGGCTCCCAACAGTAAGTCCAGCAGCAAGCCTTGTGGGATTTAATTAGTAAGAATATTAAAAGAACACAACTCCCTCATCGTAATGGACTGTGAGCAAACATTTCCCCATAACATGGCTAGATCTGCCAAAAGCTGTATTCCAAGAAAAGCAGATGTTAGTGCAGTCCAGAAAGGTACTTAAAGTATGTGTGATTCAGTAGAACCACGGAGGTTGGAAGAAATTAAGTGGGGCTCTTCTGTCAAATTTAATCCTTTTGATTTTACCTCCGATGCCTCATATCGGTTAATATCTATCTACTGTAATGCTGCACTTATCCAAGTTAACCATGCTGCCTACTTAATATTTTAACTTTTACTGGCTATCAGAGCAGTACAGAAGATCATTCTTTATGATAAATCATTAAAATAATATACTTTAAAAGTAATACCATGTGGAAGTGGTTTTTGCACACATGAAGATTTTCAGGCTTAATAGCCCGCGGTAGAGCTTAAACTAAAATGAGCAATAGTTAAAAAAATTAATGAACAAAAATGTACGGTTGCTTATTTGTATGTATGGGTATTTGTACTTTACGAGGAAGGACAAAAGCTGCAGTGTTCTTGTGAAAGAGTTATACATGCTTTATGTTCTTTGCTTCATAACATAATTGTTTAGTATTCATACAGTAGCGTTATGCAAAGTAAAAGACCCATTACATCTTGGCTGAGTTAGGGACTTCTATAAGTCCAAATGCACCCCCTGCCAGCTAATGCAGTGGCCATGGGCATATTTGATCCTCACTTTCTGAATATCATTGGACTGCCTGATACGACTCTAAACATAACCTGTAATTTGAACAAAGATGCAACATATTTTCTCATTAAGATCTCCATTTCTGCCTGCACAAGTGAAAATGGGAAAAAATGCATATACAACAGTGATTGCCCATACCATGCTTCAGGACCACATATGGAGCCCATGCTCTGAAAACTTCAGTAGCTGGCTAACAAAAACTCTATCTTCTGCTTTTCTGCAAGTAGCATGGATAGACTAGATTACAATATCCCTAGAGAAGCTAAAATAGCATACAGAAGGGAGACTTATAGTGCTACATTCATCTTTTCTCACAGAATCATAAAACTCATAGTACAGCAGGCACAGAATCCATTGCCATCAAATCACTAAAAAAGGCAGCAGGAAAGAGAACTTGCACAATTTTACTTGGATCAGAGAAAGTGGACTTTGTCCAAACATTGATTCTTTTATATTTCTGCAGGAATGTTTCTGTTATTGTTTGAGAAGAAAAAAAAAAAAAGATGACCACCTTCATGTTTTAACTAATCTCTGTTATATACCATCCTACACTAGTACTGTGGAAGCAGGCAAATTAAAAGGCCTATAGATTATCTTAACGCATATATGAGTATGTAAAAATAGTCCTCATTATGCATTCTTCTTCAGGTGACAATTTCACTGACTGCATTGTCTGTTTTGTCCGAATAGCAATAACAAGAAAGTAGATGAATCTGTTACAGGCAAAGCCACCTTCAGTCCTATTTCCTCCATTTACATTATGTCCATGTTATGGTAAATCTTCATGTAGGAGGTGTCTGGTGTTTTAAATTGCCATTTATTGAGCAAATCTCCATCACCAGTGCCTGTAAAGGGGACAGGGTGGCTCAGGTAGTGTCAGCGCTGTCTGAGCTGCAGCACCATAGCATTATTTTAAGGTCAACAATACGCTTGCAGTGACTTCACAAAGAAAGTGGGTCAATCAGGTAATTGCATAGCGTACCCAAACAGGACAAGCTTTATCAGCAGAACTGCTGTTAAGTAACAAGGGTAGGAACACAAAAATACAGCGTGCGAGAAGAACTAATTTGAAAGATATAACTCGCACATTTCTGTCTGCAGACTGTATGATCTTCTTACCGAATTCTTTGTTAAAGAACAAAGTAATCAAATTTTAAAGTTTTTACTACAATAACCTTGGATCCCCTGGGGAATATTCAGTGAAATATGAGAGAGGTTTTAATACCTGGAAGCACAGCTGCATTATGGTAAGGTCAATTTAGGAGCACTATTGAGACTCTAGGCCATAATGACTCCATATGGAGCCGGATAGTAGCTAAGGTAATAAACTTTCACAGTGTGATTTCTTTGCTCAGTGCAATAGTAGCATAATTCGGCAGTTACTCATCTTTCATTCAATGGAGAAGATTTTTTTCCCCCTTTTTAAGAGCTACCATGTGCTCATTCTTTCACAGAAGGTTTACAAATCCAAAGAAAACATTAACTGAATTCCAAATGAAAAACTCTGAATTTTATGAGTGTCTGAATGTTGCAGAAAGGAAAAATTCCTCAGCTCTCAACCCCTACTCAAAGATGTTTCCGTTTGTCTTAAAAACTGGTGTTAAATAGATATCGGCCTTAGCTTCCATAGTAATAAGAAGACACTAAAAGCATTTAAGGACAGAGAAATAAGAAATTGGGGACAGCTGCGGACAGCAGATTTGGGACACTGGTATCATGTATGTAACAAATCTTTATTAATAAGTACATTAAATCCCATATTTTTCATTTATAACTGCTGCATAATTTCCTGTTAACACTTCATGTAAATTCCAGATAAGGTAATAATTTTTTTTCAGAATTCTATTTCTGTTTCATTATATGTTCTACACTCTGCCCCACAGGTCAGTCGCATGATTGAAGTTTTATGCCTCATTAAAATTCCCCTAGTTAAAACATGGAGACAGAATTTTGGTAATTCCTTTCTCCACAACTACAATTAAACATTCCACTGGATTCCTGTATTACTGCAATCCAAGTTTAAAAATTACTGTATGGCGAGATGGTCAAGGGGTCTAAATGTCCTAAACATAAGGCTCTTATCTTTCTTTGCTCCAATGGCTGAAAAACCCTGCACCACCACCTCCCAGTTCAGTATTTCTAGCTAGCAGCTGCTATCAGAAACCTAAATAACAAAAATATGCAAACTTGCACACTAATTCCCTTTGGAGATAGATCTTGGCTGCAGCCCTGTCATAAATCAGAGAATTTCGATATGAAATGAGGCAAGCAGCTCTAATCATTTCTGCATTTCAAATTGGATCACTGGCTCAATCACTGGGCTTTTTTAAACTGCTTGCCTAAGAGCAAATGTGAGGCGGGAGATAATTCTGAAGAAATCTCTTCTTTTGTGGCCGTAGAACTCTTTTAACTGTTTCAAGACTGAAGGCCACATTTCAGTGATAATAACATATATCTGCTGTGTGAGATATGGATCCTTAAAGACATCTTCCCTCTCTTTCAACTCATAGAATTCCATCAATATCTGCATATATTATATATATTAATATATGTGCATGTGCATATGGGTGTTTATGTGCACAAAAAGAGAGGGACAGAAAAGACGAGAGAAATATCTGACATGTAGCCTCAGCGTATTTCCTTTTCGAATTTTCTCATCTTCCTTGACTCGGTGCGGGTTTCAATTGCTGCCAGTACCACGTAGTTAACTTTCTATATATATAGCCAAGCTCTTTGGAAATTTCTTTAAAGATGAAAACCAAACTGGAAAGGAAATAAGAGGGAAATTTAAGATACAGGGTCTCCATTTCACAAGAGCAGTAACCCTCACCTACCCAGTGTCTGGCTCAGAGGAAAAGGCAAACAAATAAAATGAAAGGAAACAAAAGTCTTTTGTAATACTACACAACATGCAAAGGCCTCCTTCTTACCCAACAGAGTCTTGAAATTCTCTGTTACTATTCCATTGATTTTCTCTTTTCATGCTTTTTCTAACTCTGAAAACAATGTATCACAAAAAATTACCCTTAGAGTCAATTACTGTGCAAACAGCATCCTCTTGACTATTTTTATGCTGAGTATCCCCTCTTTTTCACCCAGATGATACTGTAGGCTTGTTGCAGTTTCAGTATCTTCATTGCAATGCTTTGAAATTGAATTTAACTCTATTATCAGTAGGCTTTTGTAATCTCACGTAAGCCTAATAGCGATCAGATGGAATTTTACAACCAAGGTCCCTGAATTTTGAGGACTAATTTAAAATGTTTCTCTTTGTTTGTTTGTTTGTTTCAGACAGTTAAAAAGTACTCCCCACATCATTTTTTTTTTTTCTCTCCTATTTTCTCTTTCTGACACTTCATCCTGTATTCTCCTTCTGGGAGCTGGATTTTCCCTTTGGATACATAATACTCTGCTCTCTCCCTATATATTTCTTTCATTTTACGAAATTCAGTAAACTACTTCATTCAGCACTGATGGTTTTAGTATCATCATGCAATATTAGTGCAGCAGATATAATGCAAGCAATATAGTTTCACATTTTCTCCATCAAGTTTGAAAAAATGCTGGTAGCTACGAGGATCCGCAAACTCTGTGCTGTCTCCCACATTCAGTTCTCTCCAGGTTTGAATACACATATGTGTATTTTTATATGTATCTGTGTTTATTTATTCATAAATGTGTATGTGCGCACACATGGATTTTTTTCAGGCGCTTTGGCAGCTGCAATAGCTATACTGCCAGTGTTCTATTTTGCTTTGTACACATGAAAGGGAAATCCAAAGGACTCTAGTCAGGATTGCCAGAGATTACACTGAGTAGCCCAGTTCACCAGTCTGTGTGTCCTTGTTCCTTGTGGCACACAGGACTAAAGTTGAAGCCAGCACATCCATGTTCAAATGATGTTACAGGGCACTCTTTTTTTCTCTTTTTTTTTTTTTTTTTTTCTTCTTGGTAACCGATTTTATTTGAAAAAGACTCCTAATCCATTCCCCTATGCCTGAATAAAGTTTGGCAGAAGGGTAAAGCCAAAGGTGATTCTACCAGCCTAATCACAGGACTGATGACCACAGAACAGTGCTGGGCCTCAGGGCCTGCAGACCATACCGAAAGGCAGCACACCTAGCTCACAGCCCAGCCACACCAGCACCAGACCGATGTGACGCTTTTACTCTTCCATTCAAAACAATGTGTCCAATGTTAATACATCAAGCCTCATGGGGTCCTGCCCGTTAAGTTTGAGGATTTGAATCTCATGAATGCGGAATCTGCATTGTTCTCAGCTGAGGTCACTTTGCTGTGCATGTAGGAACAAGCGGCCTGCTTCAGCAGCTTACAAGTGTAAAAGAATTGTCAAACTCATTTTGAGCTCACCTCTGTTTCCTCTGTGTCTCAGGGCATGCAATCAAAAATCCTCATGGTTCACTGGGGAGATGAAGCCATGCATTAAAGCTATTTTAGGAACAGAGTGCTTGGTGTTACTTCTCTCACTCGCCTAACCATCAGTGATAAACATTTAGACAACCTCACATTATTCCACTAATCCCGTCTGTATTTGTACTCTCAGAAAGGCCCCAAACTCCACACAGTACCACACGTAAGACAGTAGCCTTATATCAGGTCTGAAATTATGCTCCCCAGTACCACATGCATCATGATTTAAGTGATAAAGTAGGTGCCAACAAAAGTTCGATTAAGCAACCATTACTCTTCTAATGTATGTTATCATACTTTCCCCTCTATCCAATTTGGTTTAAAAAGTTCTGGTAATTAATGTAACAGTTCACCTAAAAAATGATGCACAAACAGACAATTCACTGTAGAGTTTAAATTTTAAGTTAATTTTGAGATATTAACTCTCTCTTCTTTGTAAATATGTAAAAAATTAAAAATTCAATATATCTAATATTGAAATGCTTAACTGTGGCCTCAAGTCTCTTGTACAGAACACTAAATGAAGGCAAGTTGTAACAGATTATGGAAAACATCTGTTTTAATTCAGATGTTTCTCATAAACACAGGATGTAGCATAGTTGTGGACAGGTGCACAGAGCTGCAGTATGCCACCAAGTTACATATTTTTTCTCCCTAGGGACAAATAAAAAATTTACTGGTTACCATGCTGCTTCTGTTTTCCTTGTCAGTGCAGCAGATTTAATTAGTTTTTCTGAGCATGGGTGCACAGTAGTTTCTCAGTTATTAAAATTCAATGTGGTAGTACTAAAATTCTAATATTTATAATCTAATGAAACATTTCAGGTTTCAAAATCCTAAAAAGTGTCAGTCTGATGTCATAATAATAGAGGAGTTCAGATAAAACATCAAGACTGCAAAGGCTCCAAAACTCCCTCTATGCAGTACTTGTAGGAAAGGGATTTTCTTCATCATTACGACCTAAAGCCAGAGGAGCAGAATTTGTGAGTTCTCTGTCACAAGGTGCCTGTGCAACCTATTAATTCCCACTGAGTTTGCATGGTGTGATATCTTGAAAAGATTTTCCTTGAGTAATGTTTGTTGGGAGAAAGAAAAAGGAATCCTGTAAGGTGTGAAATTCAGCCTTTTTATTAATTCCATCTTTTCCCCTTCCTGAGTTCACCTTTTAACTGGGGCATTCAGAGAAAAGAAGAAGGTCACAAAAAATCGAGGACCAGAAATAAACTGTCCCAGACCTAATCCTGGGACTCTGCTACACTTACAGAAGATTTACATTTTAGTTTACTTCTAGTCTTAAATGTCCACCTGTCATGTGGATGAAACAAACAAAACCCCTCTCGCCTTGCATACAATTGCTACACTAGTTTCAGGGGGCCAAATCAAGCACTCCACTATATATTACATGGGGCAGAAAGTTTTCAGAGGCTGACTGCTATAAAAATCCTGAATTCTAAAGGTCATTTTTCCCTCTGTTTATGCCTGGAATATTAAATAGAGAGACAATGATAAACAATATGGTGAACTAAATAATATAGAATATAAACAATTTTTTTTTTAAATGGAAAAATATGGAAAAAAAAATCACAATCTACAGAATGTAAGGCTTTCACGGCTCACTAATGTTTCATTTTATACTTTGTTTTCATTTTTTATTTTTTTCTTGAAACTATACATTCTGACAATATTTAAATCCCCAGATATAATTGCTACATTCTGAGTCTAAATTTACACAAGTCCTGAGTGTTTTAAAGTTAAATTATACACAATTAATACTGAACGGAGTTGAATTATTTCATTGATACCCTAGTAGTGGTTGAAAAAACACAACAATGTTCATTGCTATGCACTCCACCTTTCAAGACACCATGTCTCACTTCTACCCCCTCACACTCACTGTACAAAAGGTACAATTACACAGATCAGAATCTCTCTACTGATCACTGACAAGCTAGCCATGATCTCACTTCAGACTTTGGAGAACTTTCTGAGCAATTTTTCTTACACGATCTACATCTTCTCACTTGATTTTTTTTTAAATTTATTTATTTAATATGGAGAGTTGCAAAAATGCTTTATAACTCATGATGAAATGGGACTCAAATTCAAAAACCTCTTAAATTTCAAACACTTCTGAAATTCATTTTGAAAGCAGAGTATAAAATGAACACGAAAATGATGGATCATAGTCTCAATCTCAAGGGAATCAAGAGTCATATTAGCATTGCCTACAAATTCCTAGATGGCCACCATCTGTATCTACCTGAGGGGTTTCTTCAAAAACAACCTTGAGTGACATCCTGTTCTCCAGCACAAAGCTAGGTTCAATATGTGACAAGGGGACATAGGCTTGTTAAAAAAAACAAAAACACCTAAGGAATAATCCAACTATAACGGAAAAATAATCATGCTGGTCAAAGTAAATATACTTTATAAAAAAAAAGATTGAGAGTATGATTCCACCATCCCCATTTCGATTGAGACTGAACAACAATAACCTTACGTTTTCTTCAGTCCCGTTGACTCAGTCAAAAATATAGTTAACAGCTCTCATAGTAAGGAGATTCATTTAAAACAAGCACAGTTCAGATCAGAGGCAACACATTTCTTTTAATATGTTCTTTTGAATAGTGAGAAAGAGAAGACTACCATATGATAAAAACAGATTTTTTATCATTCTGCTTTCCATCTCTGCTTCATTTTACACAGGAATCTTTTCTCTTTGCAATTCAGTGCAATTTAAGTATGCTTGTGTAAACATGGATTATACCACATCAGAAACCAAGTTAGCTATCTCAAGAGAATTTGTATCTCTGCTGTGTGTAAGTAAGCAGATTAATTCCAAGATCAGGCATTACCTAATGCATTTTCAATTCAATTTCTTCTTTTCTTTCTGCACACAAGATCAGGGAAGTGGGATTATTTTATTAATTTAACTAATATTTTGCATGTTTTCCCTGTTATCTTTCTTTCCTCCAAAAATTTTGTTAGCGCCTAGTGTGAGACTTAATATGAGCAAGGATGTGTAAAGACAAGAGACCTAAGCCCTCAACATCATACTGAGAAATAAATGACATAGGGAATGACAAAGTTTTCCTCTCACTGCACTACTAGAAATAAGGAATCCTCACGTATTTCAAATACCAATCTACAGTGGCACATCCTGCCTGGGGTAAGCTCAGTTATTGTATGAAATTTAGGAGAAGATTATTTATTCACTAACATTTATGCTGCTTTTATGGAAAATCTCAAAAGTAGTGCATGAGCCAGTTTGTTTTTATGACAGCAGTGGCTCCTAGCATTGTTTAAGGTAAGGGTCTGTCAACATATCACAAAAGCATAGGATTTACTATGTAAGATCAGTCCACTCGCCCATCAAGCCTGCTAGCTAGCCTCTAGCAATACCCATACCTGATGCTTAAGTAGACTGAAAATTAAGCCCACAGTACACTTGACTTGCTGTTTAATTTAAAACTCAGGTGGGGCAGAGCCAAGAGAATCCTTCTTGGTGTCTTTAGTGGGCACCTACTATCAAAAGATAAGATTTGATTACATCTATATAGCTAGCAAAGTAACAGCAAGCAATAGAAGTGTATACCTTTATTGATCAGCCCTGTGATGACCCACAGCAATGACTGTGCTACCTTGGGCAGAGAAACTAAACACAAATACATGTTCCACACAATTACTGATCATTGTGTTGGTTTCTTTTGGCTCAAAATCAGCACCAAACTTTAACTCCAGTCAATGCATATACTAAGTAACCCAAATGGATGGAGCTGGACATTAAGGAAGGGCAAGTCCTTGAGCACAGTTGAAGGAGTCTTGAAGGTCAGTAAGAAAAAGAACAGAGAAATTAGAGAATGGAGAAGGAAATGTGGCTGTTAAGAATATGATAAGAACAATAACAACAAAAAATACCGGAGAAGTAGAATAAAGAAACAATTAATTGAGTAACAGAAAGAGAAGAGTGGACAAAGACAGACTGGAAAGGTGAGGAGAGAGATGAGAAGGAGAGTGCTAGAAATGGAAATAAGGGATAACCATCAGGGAATGGGCAGGGGGAAAGTGAGATGTTAAGGGAATCTACGCAGATGGAAGTAAAATTGCATGGAGAGAGAGAAGTTGTGGTGTGGATAGAGTTGTAAAATATAAGCATCAAAATCCCCGACAGAACTTCAACTTTTCCACATCATTCTGGACTTTTTCTTTTCAGGACTCTGCAGTCCCACATTATCAGGTACTCTGACAGAAATATTCAGACAGTGAATGAGATGTTAAAAGTTAAGTTTCCACAAGAAGATATGGAATAGCAAAAACAGTTAAATACATTTACTAAACAATCAACCAAACATGCCAGTAAAGAAAAATATATATGTAGAATAGGGGGGTTAATGCTGAAGTTGATCCAGATCTAAAGCCATTTGGAGAATGCTTTTCCCCCAAGTTAAGGATAAGAAGGACATTTCTATCCCTTAAACTACTATAGTCGTTTATAGTTGGTAATTCTCCCATATATTAGTTTCCTTACATCCAAACTATGTCATCCTTACCAGGATCTGCACAAAGGCAGCTATAATCTATAGTGCATGCCATGACATGTAAGCTGAATCCTGTGTACAGCCCCAAACTCACCCTGACACAAAAAAAGAGGGATTTTTTTTTTCTAAAAATACATGATTTTTTTTCCTAGACATTTGTGAAATTAGTTATTTTAGTTGTCAACCATTCCAGAGAATGATGTTCATATCTAAAGTTAAAATTAATACAAATGACTGAAGAGGCACAGCCTCATTACAAAGGATTTATACACAAACCCTCTTATCAATACCAACCTCCTAGTTCTTAGACTCCTAAAGACAGAAATATGGAGCTACAAATAACATTCATTTCCCAATTACTATGCCAACCAGCTCTTCTTATTATAGGCTGTATTTGCATTTGACTGACTGGCCTATTGGAAGCATAGCACTGCTAGACCACCATCAAACATTTTCTCTTTTTCAAAGACATAATCCAGACTATGCACACCAGTGCGATATCAATTGGTTTAATCATTCCTTTACATGATAAGGGACACCACTCTTTGCAAATCTGGATTTTTAAAAATAACTTCATGTTCCAATTTTAACCCATCTGTTACGAAATGGTGAGAAATTTGTGCAGTGTAGTTGTTTGACAGACTACTTACTTTCTTCTGTTTTTCTTTAGTGGTACATTTGGGAATACATTTTCTTGCTAGTTACTATCTGCATGTGATATTCGTAAAAAGTATCATTTTTTCTATCATGAAGAGAGCGATTCCTGCAAGACTAACTTTTATTTATAATTTTTATGTGAAGAGCTTAAAAAATTAGTTCAATTCATAGTCTGGTGATGTACAACTCTTTGGGTGTCTGCTAATCATTCAGGGGATAATCTTGTAACGCAGGCATTCGTTTAACCTGTAGGAAACCTGAGACCTTCAGAGTGCTGTCAAGCAGGTCCATTAATCTCTTTGTACCTTGATCTCCTATTTTAAAAATGGTGATCAAATTATACATTTCTCCTGCTCTTTGTCTGTGTTCTCTCTGTGGCCTCTAAATTCTTTCAGGAAGAGATCTCTTTTTTATCACAGTCTTGATTCAGACATAATAATATCAACAGCAAGATCTGTTTAATAGGCTAGTCTGGATACCAAAAACTTCTTGGCACAGAGAGTAGAAATCAAATAAATATATAAACAAAGTTAAATAAAATTCTAGAGTAAAAATAAATGCTCATATTATTTATATAGGTATAATTGCTTGTAATCTCCCCCTGTTTCACCTCATTCTAATTGCTTCAGATTCAGGCTTGAAACGAACCTCTGACTTCACTCACATACAAGTTTAACAGAAGGTTTTCACATGCTGTATGTAGGCAATATGAGCTACTAATAGAAGGGAACATTTTGTTATTATAAGGCAGAATTATGGCTCTTCATTCTGTATTTAGTGAGAAAAAAGGGATATCCATGGAAAAAAAAACAACACACCTTACTTCTTCAGATACATTCAATTGTCTTAGTGACAATTCTTGTTTTATGTATATCTGGGAGTAAGGCAGAAAACTGTAGTGCTGGGTTTTGCATTGTATATAAAATTAGCCTCATTGTGTCTCAAAATTAGCCTCCTTTCTCACCCAACTTATGCACCTGGAAATCTATATCTAGCACATTTTGGCTTTTGAAATAAAGGACAATTGAAAACTGACAGTATTCCATGAATTTTAAACTATATCTCATTTCAGAATTAAGACTGCAAAGAAAGAAATAATTAGAAGAATTAAAATTGTTCAAAAAGTCTAAGTTTTAAATAAATCAGTATTTAAATTTGACTGCTTTAAAAATCTACCTTGTCACTAATTCAGTGAAGGCCATGTTGTAGAAGTGTGCATGTGGGAAAACACCTATTTTTTGTATGCAAATACCACAATGTAGTATCAAAACAATTCCTTCGGGGTGCCCCAGGATTAAAATACTTCCCTACAGTTGAGGAAATAAAGAAAAATCTGTCTCAAAAAAGAATCTGTTCTGCACTGTGATACAGATATCTAAAATCCTAACGAATTTCATAGACTTCAAAGATAAATTATTCCCAGTTTTTCTGGGATGATTCAAAAATGTCTCTGCTCCTCCTCCTATTTGTTAAAAATAAAAGTAAAATAAAATCTGTATCTTCACTATTCAGATTGAACCCAAAATTATGCCTCTTTCAATGAAAATATGGAGATGCTTCACTTTTTATGGGCAAAATACTACTCAAATATCCTTATGCACATGTTACAGGAGAAGAATTTCACCTATATAAATCTACTTTGATATTTGATATTTAGTATTTCTTTATTCTTTTTTCAATTCAGAGTTTTCACATATGATTATACTGAAAGAGTAAGGAACAGCATTTATTTGATTTGAAAGGCAATATGGTGATAGTGAATTCAGTCATGCTTTTACTGTTAACACTGGTGCAATGATTTATTCATTTGTCATTTCACTTATTTTTGTGCCTGAAGAAACATAAATTATAGTTACACCTCTTTATAACTACCATTTGGCACATATGTGATACTGGTACTGACATACCATACATAATTACAGGGGCATGTGACATTAAACTTATTTTGTTTCAAATCAGAAACTTTCTGACTTTGTCTAATGAAAGCTACCACTCCTGTCTGGAATATGTTCATCTCTTAGAGAACAGTGTTATAAATTTAGATTGGTGTGTCAAATGTGAAGAATTGTAATCGAGCTGTTAACAGTGAAGGAAATCAAAGTCAAGCCACAAGTTAGAGTTTACGATGAGAAACACTCATTAATGAGCCACATTACTGAAACTGAAATGATTGGTAAACCCAGTCTAGATCTCAGAACATCGGTAGGCACAATACCAGAAGTTCATTTAAATACAGATTTGGGCATCCAAACAAGAAGCTCATTTCATGCTAAAACATGGGAATCTCCAAAGTTGTTTTTATTATGTACTGGAATGATTTAAGAGATCTATTAAAATATCTCTTGTGGTCATTCTTTCTAGAGCAGTCCAGTACAATCCTGCTACTTCCCTAGCTCAGTGAGTTACACATGAAGCTCTTTGATTCCAGCTTGAGCCACAGAACTAGTGGCACTCCTATTTTGTAGTGAAATGATAAAAACAATTGCTAACATGACTATTCTAAGTTTTTAATTTATGCTGTTTGACTTTTTCATTTGTAACACAGGAAACATTCATGTTCTTGAGGAGAAACAGAAAGTGGCACTCAAACAATCCACACAAGTATCCATAGGCATCAGGTCTCCTTGACCCAAACCCAAAAGATCCTAGGGAAACAGTAACCATATTGTACAGCAAAACAGCATTAATGGCACTCTGTGTTTTCTTAGTGTTCACCTACAACCGTACACTGTTGGCACTGGTAACAGGTTTGTCATTGAAAGATTTCTGTTGGCAGCACATGAACTTCTGAGCTTTTCAAAGTTTGGCACTGGGCACTAAAAAGGTTCACCATCACTGATACAGATTATATATTTCTTTATCAGCCAATGAGTTTAAAAATTCCTGTCTAAATCAATGCTTTCAATTTTTTTTTATATTTTCTTCCATTAGATTAATGGGTGTAGGAAGAATTCCCAGAAATCATCTGCAAACTTGCTGCCTTATTGATTCACCATGTCTGTAAAGCTCATGTCTGCTGCTTTACTGTGATGTAACTGCTGTTTATTAAACTAATCTTCATAATCTCAGCTTTAACTTTTGCCTCCCACACTGCTTGTTGCCATTGTATTCAGGACTGGTGTAAGCCCAGGACCTAAGCTAGCTGAGATCAGCAGCTGTCCTCTTAGTATCAGGTTCAGACAGAGTCTAGCACAAAGGAGCGCCAGTTCCTGACTAGAATCTCAACATGTTGCAGCGCTACAGATGTTAAATATCATAACAATCATTGTATCTTCCTTACAGAGCGATTGTTAGTGAAGCCGTACAGTTTTCAAGGAGCCCTTGTTTCACTTTTCACCAGCAGCCGAAGCAAAGAACACATTTCCGTTACAAGATGAAGCTGTACAATCTCATCCAACAAATGATCTCACTCTGACCCTCACACTAACTTTGCTATTAAGCAAAAACAGGCACATTTTCAAATATTGATTCCAACTAATGTCTGATCCTAACAGGCATGATCTTATCTAGGCCCTACTATAATAGAAAGAGTGTCAGAGTTAAACAGAATAGGTTTAGATAAGATCACAATCTTCCTCACCATGACGTGATGTTATCACTGAGCAAGTATTGTATTTGAAGTAATTATCATTAATAGATATTGGCAACAGGAAGAGTGGCCACTGCTAAGATCTAAACAAATTTGCGCATGATAAAATAAAACAAGTTTTATCTCAATAGTGGATAGCGATATGTTATGTGCCCTAAGAGATTTCACTGCCTTTATTTTTCTCCTTTGAAATGATAGATATTCAAATAAGAAAGAAATACTGAGTAGCAATATTACTACTTTAGTTTATTCTCTACCTTCCCTTTTGTGGCAAACTGCCACCTCAGCCTTCCTGCTGCTTTTCTAACATCTTATCTTGGCCAGACGTCCTGCACAGTGCTACATGGGCCAATTCTGCTCCATGGCTTTCACTGAAGAGCCATAGCCACAGCTGATTTCATGGTGCTCCCCTTGTAGCTGGGGAGTGAGCTGCAAGGGGTGTCTTGCAAGAGGTGTGGGCAGCAAAGTGTCATCCTTCTACACTTTGGGCTGTGTGGTTGTTTTCTTAATTGAGTTCTTCATTGAGAAATAAGGAGTAGCCCCACAGCCGACTGTCTGGAGGTGAGCACAGGCTGGGGCAAACACTGTAAGAGGGGTACAAGGCTGACAGACATCATGCTTAGTTTGGTTGTTGCCTCCCTGTTTATTCTGATCTTGGCAGCCTTTCTGCATTTTCAGAAAGAAAAAGGTGCTGTAAAGGGAATACCTGCAATGTTGTAGCAGATTCCCTCTGAAACTCGTAAGTCTTCCTACCCTGAAGCTGGTAGCATGTAAGGCCAAAACAGCATAAAATGAAAATAGTAATTGATAGCCCTGGAAAAAATGTTATCAACCTAGGAAAACTGAAGACACTGGTATAAGAAAAAGAAAAAAAAAAATCAGTTGATAGTTATGTGTGTGATTTTTGTAATGAAATAGCACAAGCATAGCTAAACTTTCATGCAGAAAAGCTATGCAAAAATGGCACACAGGAAAAGGATGCAGACCTAAAACCTTTAACTATTTATCCTTAGGAGAAATAAGTGCACCACATTTAAAAATAAAAGGGCACAATCAGTTTCTCTCTGTCTGTTGTGATAAAAATATTGAGCTCCAATACACTGTTTTTCATACTCACAGTACTCACAAATATTAACTGATTAAATCAATTTTTAAAATATTTCTTTTCTAAATTAATTGAGCACTTGACAAGATTACGCAAATCTTGGTCTTATGTACAAAAACCCACACACTGCTTTTCCACTTGCCTTCATGTATTTGTCTTCTCTAATGTGTGATTAACTCCAGAGCACTGAAATCTTTTTGATAATCACTGAAGATGAATGTATCAGGACAATCAGCAGCATATGGAACAGAATGTTGCCAGATGTTAACACGCTAAAATAAAGCAGAACCATCCATGTACTCTGTATCTCTTCTAAAAATAATATACTCATTGACCTTAACCCTATCAAACCAGTTCCATCTCCAAGGTCAAATAAAATAAGAAATATTTATCTTCTACAGAGAGGTTTGCAGACTGTACTGGTGGTGTTCAGTGTCATGAAATGCTAGGCATTCCTCAGCCCCACTGCTCTGAATGAAAGACTGGGGTGCTCAGCACCTCCTCCTGCACCTCAGCACTGCGCAAACTCGAGCCCTAACACACTAACTGGCCCTTAATATTTCTGGTTGCTTTGCATTCCCTTTGTATTTTTCCAATGACTATAGGTGGAAATGACCACTAAGAATCAACATGCAGGCCTATAAACTGTGATCTCTAACACTTGGCAGATTTGCATACTTCACATGTTGTCTGTAAAAAATAAATTCAAGAATCCTTGTTAACCCAATAATTTTGATGCAATACCATCAATGCTGCCTGCTGCTGCAGCTCTCATGAACCTGAGGCCATGGGTATGGCACTGGATGCCAGAGCTGAGCCTCTGCTTCCCCACACCTCACGGCTCTCCCAGAGCATTCTGCAGGTCCCACAGAGCAGCCAGAGAGACAAAGAGAACTCTGACAATACCACGCTTCTGAAGAGTTCAGGAGACTTCAAAATTATAGGAGTTACGGTGAATAAAGAATGAGACTCCAGCCAAGTCCCCTTGGGATGAATAACAGGGAAATGCTTACTGAAGTTCAGACAGGCTGTTTTGCCCCATGAGTGCCCGCATGCCACAGACAGAGCAAGCGGCGCAGGTGTGACTACAAAGCCACTCCAGCACTGCGCCAAGTGCTAGCAACTGGCTTGGAGGAGGGCATGCGAGGAATGTTAAGGAGGAACAGCCACTCTAAGTGGTCTCACATTTGCGAGAGGTCAAGTTCTCAAAACATGGATATCCTTTTCATTTTCCATTCTGCAATGAAATGTTAACCATGGTGGGGAAAGGGGAGAGCTTTCAAATCAGTGCATGAAAGTAGCTGTTGCTGTTACTGAGTGTTAAGGGCATTTACTGCCCCAGAAACTGCACCAGAGAACAAATGCCGAGGACGCCACTGATGCCGAAAGCCTTCTCACAAAGGTTTCCACATCCAGCCCACGGTGTGTTCACTGTTTTTCTGCCTGCCTAATCGGGGCCCTGGTACCTGATAGCGAGTGGCTGACTACAGAAATCAAGATGCAGCTTACTCCCTGAGGCACGCTGAGCACCAGATCAAAGTGCACACATTTGGCATCCTGAGAATGCGATGCCACTGCTCTCTCTTCTCACATCTATGAACAGAAACCTGAGACACTGATCCTCAGAAAACAGACAGTATTTCTTAAGAAAATAGTACAGAACACTTGAAAGCAAAGTCCAACGTAAGGCAGAAAAAATTCACTGAAAAAGCAACATTCATTTAAAATTGGGTCGTTTGCCACATGTTAATTCTAACTTTTATTAGCAAGAAACTGAAGCAGGAAGAAGAAACATCCGTAAGAAGAAAACCTGCAGGAAATTAATGAGGGGCATGCCAAAGAAGCATACAAGCTCAATTTCTTATCTCCCAGCAAGCCCTTGTTATATTTCAATTATATTTTGAAAAAGGTATCCTCCGCCATGTGACCAACTGTTTCACTTTCCATAATGTCCCATCTGCCTTTTTCTGCAAAAGCAGGTCTAATTCACAGAATCACAGAATCACAGAATAGCCAGGGTTGGAAGGGACCTCAAGGATCATCAAGCTCCAAACCCCCTGCCACATGCAGGGCCACCAACCTCCACATTTAATATTAGACCAGGCTGCCCAGGGCCCCATCCAATCTGGCCTTGAACAACTCTAGGGACGGGGCATCCACAACGTCTCTGGGCAGCCTGTTCCAGCACCTCACCACTCTCATAGTAAAGAACTTCCCCCTGACATCCAGCCTAAATCTTCCCTCCTTCAACTTAAAACCATTTCCCCTGGTCCTGCAGTTTTCTACCCTTTCAAAGAGTTGATTCCCCTCCTGTTTGTAGGCTCCCTTTATGTACTGAAAGGCTGCAATGAGGTCACCCCACAGCCTTCTTTTCTCCAGGCTGAACAAGCCCAGCTCCCTCAGCCTGTCTTTGCAGGGAGCTCCCTGATCATCTTTGTGGCTCTCCTCTGGACACTCTCTAACAGACCTTTCAAACCCAGGTTTGGGAGATGTCAGCTACTAGCAGTGTCTCTGGACAGCCACACAGACATGTTGGCTGCAGCCACCTCCCAGCACTGTGATGCCAGAAGCCATGGGTCACTCACTTTGTCCCTAGTGCGCCTACACTTCTCCCATTGCTGGTCCAGCCCAAGCTTAAACAAACTCAGATATTTTGGTCCTAATATTGTTTGCTGCTTCACTGCTCTCTTCCCTTTATGCTAATCTGTCCCAGTTTTCTACCCAAAGTGAGGACAACAGCTTGCAAGAGGGAGAGAGAGGGAAGAACCCTTCGTCACCTCTCCGTGCCAAGCATACCTCCCTCAGCTACCCCGGCTTGTCTCTGTGTCCTCACACATGGCACGAGCGCCAGCTTCGTCTTTTAGAAAATGCGGTCACTCCTCCCCCAGCTTGGAGACCACCATGTGCAACCACACAGCTCAAAGAGAAAAAAATCTTGGAAGAACGTGTTAACTGAGGAGGTGCTTATAAATAAAAGCATAGATAATAATAATGACTAACATAGATGAAGCTCTTATTCAAAAATATTTTCTTACATTAAAATGTCAAAAAAAAAGGGAAATATTGATCTGCAACAGAAATGTTTTAAATTATGTCATTTTCTTAGATGCAAAATATTTGCATTTTTATATGCAAAAACTATGATGATATCTCAAGTGCTATGTAGTTTATTCTAAATGCATCAGTAGCATTCTGATGTTCTTCCCCTATAGCACACGGAGAAAAAGCATTATTTTCTCTATTTAAAACACAATTATTCCCTAAGGAGCTCAAATTAAAAAAAAACAAAAAAAAAAACAAAACAAAAAAAAAACAAAACAGGAAAATACATGACTGCAACTATATTTAAGGCTTTTAAATTTGCGAAACATTTTTGTTGCTGTGTTGAAATATTTTCCCCTTTTCTTATGTCTCTAGTGAAATAACATAAAATGCGTTAGTTAAAAAAAAAAACTGGGCAAAAGTTTATTAATATTTGATTGTTTAAGACATGACACGAACATGAAACAATTTGTAACTCCCACTGCTGCAGGTGGCTGGGACTGCCCAAGAGAACAGAGATGGATGCCCAGCACTGGTGCCTTCTGCACACGTCCCAGCAGAGCCCTAAGGGCTACAGCCCGATGTCTCTGCAGTGCTTCGGGAGCTCGCAGAGCCACCGTGGGCTGCATTGATGACCTTGTTTTCTGACCTTGAGAAATGAGGCCCGGGATATTTACAAACCTCACTCAGCACTTATGCATAATACAAGAAATGTACTGCCCAAATTTTAGTGATAGAAAGGAGATCTGCTGTATCTGGGAAGGGACAAGTTTTGCTACTGGCTACGTGATAAACTACCACGTTATTAGGAGAGCAGCTATAGCTGAGCAGAAAGTTGAGCAAAATGTGAGTATCTCAAATGCATCTCTGATTTTAGGAACTAATAGCAGTGTTTCCTCCATAATAGAATGTGCTGTCTTTCATATGCTTGCAAACACCAGCATATGTATGTATAAGTGTTTACGTGTACATTTTCCTGCACTTATATTTATAAATGTGTATGTATGTATATATAGAGAATACACATACTGTGCTAACTGTACTTGCTACATATTTTTTTCTATTCAAAAACTCAAAGAAATACCTTCACAAAATGCAGTTAATTTGGCTGGCAATGAAATAACTACATTTTTTTTCAACCAATCCTACTCCTCTGAAGCCTTTTCAGAGAGAATGGGAACCGAGTGGAATTTTGATCATTCCATCACGCTGTGCTGAAGTGAGCAGCAAGTGCACACTGTCTTCACTGAAACCACAGGTCTCTTCCTTTACTCAAAGTCTTAAATTAGGACAGACAATAATTTCAAATCTTATTATTGCTACAGTGATAATGTACATGAGAGAGTCGTATTGTGGTCTGCACTTTCATTAGCACAAGTCTGAAACCTATAAATGGTGAATTTTCTTTTCACGCTAGAATTTCATCTACAGCATACTCGATTCCAAACAACTGCCCGCTTTGCTTCCACAGGTCTTGTGGAATGCACTCCTCAATGTTCTTCCAAGTGCCACCATAGTTCCATACATAAGGTCATCATGGTGCTCTCCTCCACTAGCAACATATGCTAAGGATAACTAAGTGGGCTTTATGTATTTTCCCCAGAGGAACCCAGGAGTATCCAGGATATTTTATCTTTATAATGCTTAAGGAGAGAACATAAGCCTGCAAGTCTTTCAGCTCAGAGCCCCTCATAAGCACAAAATTCTTGGTTTAACAATGCATGTATCTTTGTAGATACTAGCATTGTCATGGCTTTACGTTTTACTAAAACGATGCAGCTAGATTTTCCTGCACTTGTTCTACAGATATGAAACTACTAATAAAATCTATCAACATTTTAGAAACTGAATTTTGGTTTAGTGTAAAAAAAAAGATGTTGTTTAACATCTAGTGAGAAAAAAGTTATTTCTAAAGCTGCCGAATATTTAAATCTGACATCCCAAAGCAGAACAGCCTGGCACTCACAGCTGGTGTCTCCCTCCGTTTCTGCTGAACTGAATTTTCTTTTCCTTTTCTGCCCTGGCCTCCTTCCTGTGCTCCATCTTTTCCCCACTCAGCTCTCAGCAGTTCCTGGGCAATCCTCCTTAGGATGCACCCCACTTTGAGAAGCACCTCCCAACTGAAATAAGCTCACTGAAATGGGACAGCAAGCTTATTGAGTTTTCTCTCAGTTTAATGAGAATAATTGGTAGTATCTACTACTTAATTAGGAGACCATTAGGATAAGGTCTAGTTAATAGATATGCTTATAGCAAGTAGCAAGTAGCTGAATTGGTATTTAAAACCTTTCAAAGTGACCAGTCGTGGTTTTCAATACATGTAAATCATAGAATCATAGAATGGTCTGGGTTGAAAAGGACCACAACGATCACAGAGTTTCAACCCCCTGCTATGTGCAGGGTCGCCAACCACAAGACCAGGCTGCCCAGAGCCGCATCCAGCCTGGCCTTGAATGCATCCACAACCTCCTTGGGCGACCTGTTCCATGTGTCACCACCCTCTGAATGAAAAATTTCCTCCTAATATCTAAGCTAAACCTCTCTTGTTTCAATTTAAAACCATTCCCCCTTTGTATGCCCCCCTTCAAGTATTGGAAGGCCACACTGAGGTCTCCCCTTCTCATTTCCAAGCTAAACAATCCCGGTTCCCTCAACCTTTCTTCATAGGTGCTCCAGCCCTCTGATCATCTTAGTGGCCCTCCTCTGGACCCATTCCAAGAATTCCAAATCTCTCCTGTGCTTGGAGGCCCCAGGCCTGGATACAGTACTCCAGTTCTGTTGTTTTGATAAACAAGTGTCAAACTAAACCATGGGCATGTGTAGTTTTAAGAAAGGGCTTCTGATACAGGAAAAGAGTTTTAAAAAAGTGATTTTAAGTAAAAATCCCCTACATACGACCCTATTTGTGAAATAATTGATTCAGCAATAAAGAAATCAAAAGGAACGATGGATTTCAATCATCTTGTTTTGTTAATTAAAAAAAAAAAAACAAAAAAAAACAAGAAAAGCAGGGAAGAAACATATTTGCCTGCCTCTAAAATATGTAGTATCTTAAAATTAAGGCCATATTAACAACAGTATTAGTACTAGCATGCTAACAGAACTTAGATAGTGGTGTGTGACAAATATGTCCATTTCTATTTGGATTCTATTTCTATTTGTCCATTTGGATTCCATTTCTATTTGTCCATTCCATTGGGAATGTGGTTTTCATTCAGCATTCTGGAAACCAGTTTCTCAAGCTTAAGAAAACCTCTTCTGACTTTTCAAGAAGAGTGTTTATTCAGATCATTACCATATCTTGCTATCATATTAGCAACACGTTTTAAATTAACTCTGTTATGTAAATGTCAACAAAGGAACAGAAACAGCTGCTGTTTTGTTTGACTACTTGTTTATTTGTTTTGAAAACTGGCTAAAAATGGCCATGGACAAAAGTTTTTTAAAAATTCTGTCATTACCTTCCCCTCAGCACATGGCTTTATAAAAGGGGAGGATATCTTAAAAACAGTGTGGGAATGTGAGGGAATGTTCTCAAAGGTCACTGATGATGGCCATATGGGTTTCCACATCATATCAACATATCTCAGCTTTTTAAAATGTTCACATTGTATGAAGTGGCTGGCAGTGATGCTTGCATAGCACAAACGTACATCACAGTAAGCATAATGCAATCTGCTGTCCAGAAATATTGTTACATGAAAGTCTCCCAGTATTTGGGAAAGAAACAAGTGCTCCCAAGCTACAGTTTTAATGCATAACCTGTCAGTAATAACAGTGAAAAACTGAAAGAAATGCTTTTGTGGACACTTGATGTCACAAGTACAAACCAGTATAGTAAAGATTAGAATTGCGGCTTGTAACTCAATATACTATTTTTGGTAATGAAACATAGAAGTCATTGAGCTAATAAGAGCCAACATCCCCATCTGTCTTTAACTAAAGACAAAACCTACTTTACACATTTCTATGTTTAAACAACAAAACCAGAGGCAGCCTAGCACAGGCTGCTGCTCTCTGTGGCCACACAGAACCTCAACCAAGTGCCCAGCAAACTCTCACACTGCAACTCTGGAGATTAAAAGTTGCTGGCTACTACAGATATGAGGTTTTTGACCTGCAGTGACCAGCTGCAGATTAGCAAATGAATAACTTAACTGCATTTTGAACCTTGGCTCCTCAGCCCCTCACAGCACTACCCAATAAACTGTTTTGTGAGGCTATCTTCCAGGAAAAGTGTAGCTTTGGCAATGAACCTCCCAGATCCCATTAAAGGGTCTCTGCTGTATCCCATTGCTCGCCTGGTCCAAACCTGCACACTTTCTTCCCACGGATTCCCGTCACAGCCATGTTGAATCCTCTTTTCCTTATCAGGATGATACAGGCCTGCACCACACACTCCTCCTTGTGACAAGACCACAAGAATAGGGGGCAGGATCCAGCCGCTCCTTGTTTCATTTTACAAAATCCCGCCATGGGCACAGATTAACACCAAAAACTAGATGGCTGCAGCCAAAGGAAATCACATCTCAGAATACCTCCACTCACTACCGGAGCCATGGCACCATCCACAGCTTGACCTTCATCACAGTCCATGTGGTTCTGTGCTGCTTCTTGAGAAACACTGAATGCAGTCACGATATTTGAGATATCCTTTTGTTTCAGGGAGACAAGGAAAATATTTACAGTTGCTTCTTAATATCTAAACAGCTTCTTCTGAAATAAGCTGTTTACAACTTCAATTTAGATCTGCTTATGTGCAGCAGCTATGCTTTCAGCAGTTTGCTCACATTATAGTTGGTATGTGCGCGTACCCACTTTCCTGTTGAAGAGTCACAAGCTATGTGCACAAGCCTTAGAAATACATTCCTGTCTGCTTTTAGGTACTCAGGAACTACTGAACTTCGAGGGATGCAGCAAGGTACAAAGTTGGAGCATCCCTGCTAAAAGTACTGATTTAATCATGTTGCCTTCCCTTAGAGCTCATCAACTGTAGATTAAAAAAAAACAGTCTTGTACAAAATTACTTATGTGTCTGTTTGTCAAAACAGTGATATCATATTAAATGTCAAGAAAACCCAGAAATATGTAGCCAATCTCTTTTTAGCATAGAAAGCTTGAAAAGGTATCTTCTTTCTTTCATGTAATGTCAAGAAATCAAAAATCAAGAAAAGTAAAGCCTCTTATTTATTTCCATGGACTACAGTAGATACAGAGAGCACAATAACACTATCTGATAGAGAAAATTCTCAGCTAAAAAAACTGGTTTTTCAACACAGTCATCACCATTAGCTGTGCATTTTGTCCAGCAATGAACAAGAGCCTGCATGCAGAGAAGACCCATTGTTTCACAGCTGCTAAGATGGCATTGCTTTCTTCAAGTACCTGAAAGGGCAGCGAAAATGGGGTTGGTCTCTTCTCACTGGTGGCAGGTGACAGGACAGGAGGAAATGGCCTGAAGTTGCACCAGGGGAGGTTTAGATTGGATCTCAGGAAAAACTTCTTTACAGAAAGGGTGGTTAATCACTGGAATAGGTTCCCCAGGGAAGTAGTTGAGTCACCATCCCTGGAGGTGTTCAAAAACCATTTGGATGTGGTGCTCAGGGACATGACTTAGCAGAGGGTTGTTAGAATTAGGGTAGTATGGTTAGATTGTGGTTGGACTTGACGATCTTTAAGGCCTTTTCCAACCTGAGCAATTCTATGATTGTATGATTCTATGATTGCTGTTGAAACATACCACCCACTGCCTCACTGTGCTCACATCCACTGTTTGGCCTCCAGAAGCATTCAGCAAGAGTTAATGAATGCCAGTGGGTGCCATTTTTTCTGCATGAAAGAATTCAGTTCTGCACCTTTGCTTCATTCACTCTTCCATGTCAAAGGCCATTCTGTCAGACTTCCCCTCTGCTGCCATGTGTCATACAACAACAACATGTAACGGGCTATTGGTGGACAGGTTCAAACTCTATGGTCATATAATCAATATCTGCCTCTGATGTCATGGGACGACATCATAAAACAGGAGGCATTACATTCAGAGCAGCCCTTGTATTTCTCTTAAAATCCTGTGCAATTCATAGATTTTTTTGTTACATGTACGTATGACAGTAAACTTGCCCAGTACAAAAGAGCAATGCCAGTACCTTCTGGCATCCAAGTACCATGATGATTCAATTTGAAAACACTGGCATTTCATTTTCCTGGGACTATTAACTGCTATCCTTGCGGCAGAAAGGAACGAGAAGGGGAAAGAAATGGAAGGAAAAGAAAAGAACATGCAACTGTGCCCACAGGTACAAAGATCAGCAGCTGAGCAAAAGTATTGTGCCAAACTGGGAAAATTACAGGAAAATATCATTAAAACTATCTAAATAGGAGATTTATCACTCTAAATATAAGTATACAAATAGATGTCCATAAGTATTTAGATAATGATATAAGGAGCTCTTAAATTCATATTGAAATGGGAATTAAATGCCTAGAAAACTTCTAAGATCACAGATTCACTTTCTGTTCTTAAAAAGCAACACTCTTAAGACTCCTGATGGCCGTGCACAGCAATAGTAATGCAATGGGGTAAGTTATGTCATAAAGAGTTTTGAACACTTCAAAATTCATGATTGCTGACTGACTCTTAGATGAGAAAAATTAAGAACATGCTTACTCATTGAACTCTCAAGTCTACCACTAGTGTTTAAGTATTCTGACAGGGACCTTGCTCCATCACATCTCCTGACAGTGCTGTGGCACTGCTGGTGAAGTCAACAGCTGCTATTCCTGTTGCAATTTTGAACAGCACTTAAATCGTTTTTGTTCAAGGTACCCAACCTTCTCCTACTCTGAGATGTATATTGTTAATATACTTCAAGACAGAAACTTGAAAGATCTAAAAAGTATTTGACATCTGGCACAGTGACTCAATTAATTACCATGCTGAATTAATTAGCCTGCTCTATCTCCTGAGCCAACAGCATTGAGCCTTTATTCAGCACCGTAGCAATGACTGAAATATGAAGCACTTTCACATGATATAAGTACTGACTGTATAAAGTGCTGGGTGAAAGGACAGCAAGTAAGCAGTAACTTACTGCTTAGTGAATCCTAAGGCAAGTGAATCCTGTGAGGCTAAGTGTCATATATTGCTAACATAAAAAATTAGTGAAGTCAGGTAAAATACCTACTAGCAACCGCCGCCATCTTTTCCAAGAAGGAGTCCAGCTGCAAGAATCGTGATACTTACCTAAGTTTCACTGATTTTTTCTTTCCTTTTCTCTCTACACTAAAAATGCACATTAAAGCTTTTTCCTAAGATTATTTGATGGCTATAACAGTGCAATGTTTGAAGTTCTCATTAGGAAATGAACTAAACCTGACATCAGCAGCTGATGTGAAAGTTTGATTGAATTCTAGAGACGTAAGGCTTTACCCAAATGAGCTTTCCAAAACCGACGTAAATAACTTAAGCAAACAAACACAAAGTCCCCTTGTGAACAACTGAGAGCATGTACGGCAATGAGGAATGTAATCAGAGGTGCAAAGCAAACAGAAGTATCATAAATAAACGAGCATCATTTCAAGGGAAAAAAAATGCTAAAGGAAAAATGTAGAAGCTGTCACTGGGTTTGTGTCATTTAAACAGTAAATTAAGAATCTATCAAAGAATTTACATTTCATTACGCAGCTTTTGAAACTAACAAATGTAGGACTGCAGGAAACACCTGATATTTGGGAAAAAAGAAACATTACTTAGAAACATAGAATAATTCAGGGCAAAAGGCACCTCCTGCCCAAACTTCTGCTCAAAGCATGGCAAACTTCAGTTAGACTCAACTTCAAAGATTACTCAAGACCACATCCAGTTTAATTTTGACTGTCTCAGAGAATGGGGGTCAAAACAATATTGCTATGGACTACATTTCTGTTTACAGGAACTTTTTCCAATTACAAAAAGCATTTATGATAAATAGAAGGCACAACAAAAATAAAATCTATCATGTCAGCAAAAATTAAGAGTTTCTAAACAGAAAAGAAGCAAAGGAGGGCCGTTCCAACTTAGTGAAGACAGAAGTCATTCTGAACATTTTTATCCCACATCTCTCTGAATTAGGCTGAGAAAGTTGTTCAATCTGATGATAACCACAAAAATAAGAAGTCACTACAGTTTTATTAAAAAAACAAAATGTTTTAGCTAATTGTTTCTGTTATGGCAAAAATCCAAATTTCAAAGCCATAGCAGGCCTTAATATATGCCTGTACAACTGAAGGAGAAGAAAGCTCCTGCAGAAAGGATTACAGTTGTTCCATCCCTGTTTCAGAATATAAAAATGAAACAATTGCAAACTGATCCTACGGATATCTGATAATGATAATTTTTGTAGTGAGAGCTCAGTCACCATGAGCTCCCATACTCAAACATTAACTCCAAATTTTGTACACCTGAAGAAGTAGTAGAAGTGCTCAGGGCAATAGGAGTAACACAAAGCTACTGTTTTTCTTCAGGTCTTATACAGACTGACCGGAAGACGCATCAGTACTAAGGTTTTTGTTGCATGGATGTTGATGAGAGTAGTGACTGTGGAATCTGAGAAAGATCATTTGAGTCTCAGATAGTTGTCACAAATGAGATTTTGTGGAAAACATTTTGAGAATGCTTATAGATTAACAGACAAAGAATAAAGTAGATGAAGAAATAAAAAACAAAATAAAGGAAATTGAGAAAATGGAGACAGATATTCAAATTTTCCATTTTTCCCTTTCTAAGTGTAAGACACTTTCAGTGTCTAGTACTTTTGAAAATGCATCTTTTATCCAGGTGACTGACCATTTACAGAAGGAAATATCCAGCAAGCTTTTAGAAATAGATCTCAAATACAAGAGCATAGGTTCTCCAGGAAAGAGCGAAAGAATTACAGCTTCCTCCTCTCCTCCAGCTCCACATGTCCCCTCTCTCACATGTCCACTGATGCTGCTTTAGCAACTCAACACTTCCCACTCTTCAGTTCCTCCAATAATAGGATGATATCCCTTACACTGGGAATTTCAGCTTCTCAGTTTACAGCAGAGCTGCATCTGCCCCAGATGTGTGTAATACACTACTGTGTAATAGTTCCCCAGATCTTTATGTTAATCTCTTCCTGCAAAATCTGTAATAGCAAGTGATAGAGCTGAAATGACTTTTTTGTAGTATCTCATGGGGCAATGTATACTCCCAAATTGCCTAAACCTCTTTTTCTAGAGATGTTTGTTGTTTTTTTTGTTATGGGCTCACCTTTCCAGATACTCCTGAAAAGCTGATCTGAACTATATACAGACAATATTGAAGCTCAGGGTTAAAACCTATCCAAACAAAAATGAAATGAACACCAAGGAACAACATGGATTTTCAGCATACGGAACTGAGGTCAGCAAAGTGTTACTTGCAAGTAATATGGCCCACATACTTTCTGCATCAAAATAATAATTTTAAAAGTACAATTAAGAATACATTACATAGCAAATGTCTTTCAGTATCTTCCAACAAAAACTGCAAGCCGATGAAACATTTTACTATGTTCGATAATCTTATTATTGAGGCAGACTTAATAAATAAATTTTAGCTTTAACCAATGTAGCTATTTATCTTCTATGCCATCCAATAATATAAACTAAATATTGAACAACTGATGCTATGAAATATTTTAAAAGATACTAAAAATCAGATACTGATTACAGCTGCCGAAAGGGAGCAGTGTAGTTCAAAAAACAAGGAAGCACCACTTCCTTTCTTCCTGTAAAATAACAAGATTACTATTATTAACCTGTGTTCCAAATGACTTCATGTGGATGGCTGCCATAGGTGCACTAATTGGAAGTGATCCCAATACCACTACCCACGACAGCTAACAATGCCTGTTTTCCAAGTGCTCCACCTGCATAATGACCTCCACAGAAGCAAGGTGCCCGGGATCACCTACGTACCAAGGTGTTGTTGTTGAGATCCATCTTCCCGGTGAAGGGCCCCCACGTCGTCCCCACTGGGAGCTGCTGCCGGCTCTGGACCTTGCGCTCCCCATCCTTCTGGACCACCTCCAGTTCCCCTGCAAGCAAAGAGCACAAACAGTGTTTAGAGTGTTCACTCCTACCCTGACAGCAGACACCTCCATGTTTGTTATGTATGCATGGCATTCAGAGGATCCCTGGAATGAGAATTAATTATACTTGTCTGAAAAAACGACCAATCTGTTCATCCTGCAGAAGAAAAACAAAACTCTTTCTTTACAGTTCTATTCAAAAGTGATCTAGAAGATTACATTTTTTTCTACTTTTCACAGGCAATATGGTTTGAAGCCAGAAGAGTGGACTCAAGAAAATTCTTAAAAAATGCTGAGGAGGGGGAAGACGATAGCTGAGAGTGCAACAGCCCCTGGTACATGAGCCTCCATGATCCATTTCACTGTCAGAAGAGCACACTCTGAAGCATTTGGCTCCCAAATACTTTTTAAACATATTTCACAGTGAGAAAATCCAGAGCATCTCCACTGATTTTGAAGACACAACTAAAAATATTTACTAGGATTAATTACAACAGTAGAGATTTTGAACAGAGTGATGTACAGGAAGTAATAGTTCAGAATTAGGCCAAAAATAATTTAACTTCCAGATTAAGATTTTAACACAACATGCAAAAGAAATGGAGGGATAAAGAGTGGCTTTTTTTTTTTTTTAATTCTTCCTTTTTCATATGGATATTTTATCTTAGAAAGTACAGACTTTAAATTTAACCTTAACATGTTACTTCAGTTCACTTTAACTTCTCCAGTTTTGTTCATTTTATTACAGGATTGAAAAAAAGGACTCTGGATAACTCTTTGCAAAGCAATTCCCTCAAGAAGTCTGTTTTCCAATGAACAAATACTACAGTTAAAAGTGCAATAGCAGCCACATTCACATGCAAAATGACACATTTTTAGCGTTCTCTAAAACAATAAAAATAAATTCTGTTTTCCAACTTCAAGAGGGATGAGACTTAGCAGCGGTGGTGGATTTAGTGCTTTCCTCGTCAATCATTTCACATTTGCTCGAGTTGTTACCCAGGTTTGCCTCCTTGCCGGTGGGCACAAAGGCTGAAAATTGGCTGCAGCCCCCAGATGTGCAGAATTTCCCCCGCCTCTTTGCACCCCTGCTTCTGCCGTCTGCTAAGTCCCCTTCCTCCCTCCGAGCAACAGCACTGCCTGCCGTTTGCAGCAGCACATCCCTTCTCGACAGCTCTCCCCCTATCAGGGCCATGCATTTGCACAAGCAGTGGGAAGTCCAACTATGTAAGAAGTAAACTCATCCCAGATTTAGAACTGGCAATTGCTGAGAAATTAACCTTGAGTTTGAGGAAGTGAGTAACTCCTCCTGGCTTGCAGGCAGTCTCCACAGACTTCCCCCAGTGAGCCATTCCCATAAACGCCTGCATTTATGCATCTGCCAGGCTGCAAAGGTTCTCTTGAGTTAATCTTGACCATTTTTCCAAAAAGGAGACTTGATTTCTGCTTCCACTTCCAAGCACAGAAATCTAAATTCCACCTCTGAGTGCTGCAGATTACAAAACTACTCTATGTAAAATCGTGCATCAGGTCCTCCTTGCAAACTGGAACAAATCTGGGAAATAGAGCTGTACCAGTTTACAAAAGCTTGCATGTATGCGGGTGAGTTATTATCATGACAGGGCTCTGACAGCTTAAATGGCAGTATGTAAGCAGCAAAGCTTATTATGGATACATTATATGTCATTTACATATGTGGTATATATGCATCCTAACAGAAATATACATATATATGCACTTTTTTTCCTTCTCACAGGTACATGGTCACAAATCATTTGAACCTTAAAACATCTCTTTGTATGTTAATTATGGAAGACAGGAATCTTTCTGGTAGTGCAAAGCAAATTGATCACTTACACATACTGCAGCATTTTCTTTCTATACAGAGATGAAAACTATACTTGCTTTTACACCCTAAAAAACAGCCACGTCTATGGACATGTCACATTTAACTGATACCAGAGGAATCATGAGAATCTTTGAAAACCCTTTTAAAAAATAATTCAGCCTCCCTTTCTGCCACTGACATTTTTCATCTGAAAAGGGTTCAGACACAGTCAAACAGTGACTTCTTATCTGTACCTGTGGATTTACAAGCAGGCCTGTCTTTTAATGGATTAAGAACGACAAACTTGGGGCAGATCATCCAGTGATATCCAAAAACCTACCTAAGTTTTAAGGAACACATCATTACACTTTATATTTTAAATAAGATTAATAACACAAATCTTATATCTGATAAGTATTTCAGGTTTGAGGCAGACATAAAAATGAGCTGCTGTTTTCCAAAAGTGTATTTTTTTTCCTCCCTTTGAGAGTTGAGTAAGTTAATATAAATTCTTTCTCTTTTGTTACAGTCCCATGTTGTAGTTTGGGCAGTACCTTCCAGGATGTATTAATGCACTGGATGCACTGCAGATGGGATGGCAACATGCAGAGCTGTACTGGAGTTGTTGTATTTCCCTTGCACCAAGACCACCATAACAGAAAGCAGCAGATTGCAAACAGAATTACACATCATGTTGCTTCATAACCATTTTTTCCTTGATCATCTTTTTCTAAATAAGATAAATTTCTCTATGGTACCAGTAACAACATCCATTTTTAATATGATGGATGTATGCACGTGTTAGGAGTTGTAAAAAATAACCTGCTAAAGTGTTCTGGCAAACACATGTGTTTAGGTTACACTCAAGCAAGGTGCAGCACATTACAATTTGATCCTTAGCAAGATCATTGTCACCAAAAATTGTTGGTCAAGAAAGAAAATCTAATGCAAAGGGAGGATAATTTAAAAAATTATACAGCAAAGTAAGGTCTACAAGCATCTGCTAAGATTATTTTTTCCTACCGGATCCATCTTTATCCCTTTTGTAGAATCATAGCATACACTCCTTTGTCTGCACTAAACAGGGAAAGACCAGGGGCCGATAGAAGGGTTTGTAAAAGAAAGACTGCAAATGTCACTATTAAAAATCCTCTGATGAATACCCCCTGACCACTGAGCAAAGACTTGGCAACTTTCCTGCGTTCATTTACAATCTTTTGCTCCTCTGAAATTTCGTATTTATTAAATGGTATCAAAACTGTGATAACAGATTACATCAGGAAGAAATTTCTATGTCATACTAGCACTGGCAGCTATAAGAGCAAAGCCTCAGCTAGCATTGACTCTTCACAGGTGAAGTAGTGTTTTTTTATTATTATTTTGGAGGATTTTTTTGTTTCTTTCCTCAGCTTATACTTCAGGAGCACACTTATTTTCAGCTTGCTGAGTAAGTTTATACAAAATATTTGAGACACATAGTATGGGCTAATCAATTTTGGTAAAAGATAATGCTGTTAGTGCTGTGGGCTGTTTCTCTTATCTTGTTGATGTAGCATACTTTTAAAGTCTGTGATTACTCAAAGACTTATGATAGCTGCACTGTAAAAGAAGCCCCAAGTCATGACTCACTAGTAGAGCTACAAAACATCCCATGGCTTTTAAGATATTAGGCCACCTTGGTGGATACAAAACCAGAATGAAATGACTCAATTTAGGACTCTTTCCTGACATTAACATATTGTCTTAAGCATGTCACAAAGGGCTTGCATAAAACAGGAGGTGGAGGGTTAGTTTAACTTTGACTTCTTGCTTAGCAAGATCAGGATCATTTTTTAAAATTCACGTATAGTGTAGATGAATCTGACAACAACTTTTGACCCTTAGGAGGATTTGACCACAGTTTGAATACCAGAAGAATTCAACTGTATATAGCATTTCTGAACAAAAGAGCTCTGGCTTTCATCCACCTGCCCACACTTTGGAACAATAAACAGAGGAGTCCATATCTGGAGGTGAGTGAAGAGCTGAGTTTTAGGATAGAAAAAGGACATTACTTCGTTCAGAAATAGCTTTACCAAATTTATAAATGTTTAACATTTCTAAGCAAGTCACTGATAGCTTTGGCTGCAGTAGGGCTTTTTGTTTTGTTTTGTTTGTTTTTGTTTTTTATCATGAATAGCTCTCTAAGTGGTGTCAGCTAAAAAGGATGAGCAAGCTCTTTCTCCGCTACAATTAGGGACTGGTTACTTGACATGCACTAGCAAATGGCTCCTTCTTTGCATATTTCCTATGCATAGCCACCTGGCTCCGTTAATGAATATTTTTGCACAGCAGAGTAATAGTGTGTGTCATAGTTTCAAACGAGGACAGCTCTGAAGTCGTAGCTAACGAGTGGAAAACACTCTCACAAGTTCTTAAACGCTGCCCAGCCCAGATCCAAAGATCTGCCAGCATCGCTGTGTGCACAGAACAAATTTGTAATTAACGCTGGAACCAGCTAATATGTTTACTTTTGCACACAGCAGTTCAAAGAGGACACAGAACTATCCTTCTTCCACTCATGTGATCCTTAACGAGGCATGTCCAATATGAAATGCTCATCCACTTGCTTGGCAAGCATAAACTGCATTATTGAGATACCTCCTCTAAATTCTCCTCCCTCAATTTTCAAGTCTCTGAGACATAACACACTCTAAACTACAGTTTCGAACATAAACTTGAAATATGGCATTCTCTATTCAAGTACTCCAGTCAAACCCTGATAAATCAGGCTGGCCATGCAGTGATCTTATCCGTTCTGACTCTTTAATAAATCGAACCTTGTAAGTTCACGCTGTTGGAAGTTGTCACTAAATGAAATTGTGACCTTATCCGATGTGTGAACTTATCCTGCTGACAACATTTACTGTGTGGATAAGAACAAAAAAAAAACCAAAAAAAAACAAAAAAACAAGCAAACAAAAAAAAAAGACTTTGGATAATTTGATCTTAGCCATATGTAACAGATGGGATATTTCTGATGTTCCATTAATGATTTGCCTATGATGAGGATACTCTGAAAAAAATAATGTGCTTCATAGGTAAGAGTTAGGGACATGGGCAGCAGCACTGGAAGTGCACAAAGAGGTAGTGGATGACAGCAGTGAATCGGAAGCTATCAGCCTAACACGAAGAGCTTTGAATTAGTTTGTAATTATACTGGAAAAGATAACATAATGGAGGTGGCAAAACAGAAACACTCCCTTTTCACAGGACATATTCAATAGCCAAAAAGTCTAAAACAAGTAACTGGGAGTCTGAAGCAGTAACCCACAATGTGTTAAACCATGGCACTTCATGATGAATGAACGAACGAATGAATGCATGAATACTGCACCCCCTTTCAGTACCAACTGGAAAGTTGCCACCACTGTTGTGGGGGCGGGTTGGCTAAAAGAACAATTCACGCGGCTATGTTATGAAAAGGGCCAACCATCTAACATCATCAAGTCTGTCTGCCAGGGATTTAACACATCCTTTTACCTAATTCAGCCCAGGAATGTGCTTGAATCCACATCTCTCCACTGCTGATATCTCTACAGACAGTCACCAGCTCAGTCACCCTGAAATGGGAAGATCTGGGAAGTTTCCAGGTAACATTTAACTTGCAGCACTACAAAGTGCATTCTGCAATGCAAGCACTGTAACTATCTTACTAAAAAGACTCACACATATATGGAATCCAAATGCTAAGTTACAATCAACTCTGAAAAGAATTTTATAATTTCCTTTGCAGTAAGAAATGCATTTCAAGGGCTGTCCAGAACCAATTACAAAATTGAATTTTGCTGCTCTGAAAAACAGGACATAGGCCTGGCCACTGTTGAGGGATCCTTCCCTGCCCTGCTCCTCTCCAGTCCCTTCTTTTCCAAGGAGCAAGGCCAACAGGACTTTTTAGAGTGATGGCTCTGAGCAGATTAGACACAAGGATAACCCACAGGTAGCTTCAGGCCACCATTCTCCTCTGTATGGAGGCAGACATAGGCCTAGATAGCAGACACAAAGCAGGAGAAGCTGCTACACACGACTTCCCTCCTCAGTGAGCTGCTGAACGTTTGTGCTGCTTGCCAATGCTCTCATAGGGCATTCTAGGCAAGGATGTGCATTCTAGGCAAGGATGAGAAATGAAAAACCTTCTCCAACTTTGGTAACAAACACCTCACTGCTCTCTACGTTTCTTTATAGCACTGAAAGTCAGAAGCAGTTTATCTCTCCTACCTGCTGCTAGTACTGAAAATAGTAGAGAGAGCAGGTACTACCCTTATCTTCAACAGCACTGTCCTACAGTGGAAAATAAAGACAAGGATATTCTGAAAGTGAGGATAGGGAAAGAATAGACAGATATTCAGGAAAAAAGAGGACCATGGAAGGAGAAAAACAAAATCCAAAAACAAGGCAAGAGAGGGAGTATCTAAGGAAATAACTGCCTATAGTTTCAAATTAGGTCCAATCAGGATACAAGACAGCCTGGAGAAATGGAAATAGAAGATACTCAGGAAACAGAGGGAGGCAGAAGCCCTGCAGCAGTGAGGAAACACATTTGTACTTCCAGGCGTGAAACATATGGACAGAAGTGCATGAATTCACATTTAGAACCAGAATGTAAACACTATTATCCTACTTAGCCAAAGCATGTGTGTTGTTATAAGTACTTAATTTATAAGCTGAGCCACCGAAATAAACCATACTTCTTCTAATACCTCCTTGCTCAGCTGAATAATGGCTAAACTATACACATGAAGTGTATCAACACTGCACCCAGTGCTGCAATTTCACCTGACATCTGGTCTAAACCATTTTCTGTCTCCAAGTAGCCAGATAAGAATAGCTCAGTGCAGACAATTTTATTTTTTTTTTTTTTCCCAAAGAAAAAGTTTCATTAGTGATTATTTAATATACACTATGCTCTGACTAATACCACCATACTGGTACAGTACTCCAGCTTGTTTAGCGAGAGCTTAGCTACAGGTACAAAAGCTGCACCAGATTCCCAACTGGAACACAGAGCTGAACTCAGTGATGTGAAGGCACATTATGCCCCACAACATTGGTGGTTTCAAAAGAAGTACATGCACTGGTACTTACAGTAAATACTTAAAATATAAAGTTGAGCTTTATTTGTAAGTTCTTCATTTGTTTATATAAATTCAATACAAAGGAAAGATTTACATTCCTATGGTGTCTCACACTCCTATAATGTACAGAACTAATATACACAACATCACATCCCACATTGGAAAAGCACAGACTTACAGTGGTGAGCACCTCTGCATCAAACATGACAATGTGACTTTGGAATTTCAAAGTGAGGGGGCTATTAATTCCAGAATTGCTAAACTGTAGTTACCTGTTTTCAAGGCTAAAGCTCAGCTATTATAAAAATACTGTTTTCTCTTGTTGGTTAGGAAGGAGTACATAAAGAATACTGCTGCTGCTAGAGTCTGTTTAGCTTCTTAGTGGAATGATTTTACTGAGCTATGTAGATTTATGTTATTTGGACTGTTTTGCTCAGCTTACAGAAACCTACTGAAAGAAAAGTGCACTTTTCCCTGACACAGTCCTGAAGAAGAGACAGTGCTTGCTATCTGCCAGCTATTGACCACAACAGAGACACTGCTATGTTCCTAAATTTGTAGTTGCCTTGTGCTCTAGAAATTGGAAAGAAAACCAGAACTACAGAAGGCTACAGCCAACGGAGCAACACGTGAAGAAGAAAAGATCCTTCTGTCTTCCCAATCATCCTAAAATCTGTGAAAGTTTGAGATCTATTCTGATTTATGATGGCTCTGTACCCTACTCCATTGCTAGTAACACAGACATGCATAGTGCTGTAATTCTTCCTACTGAGGAAACTCAAAAAGGAATCTAATCAAATTACTTCAGGATGCTCAGGTTTCTCCAAATCCAGTCACAAAAAGTTGCAAGTTAAATTTTAGTCCTTTCAATTAAAGAAAAGCCATCATGATGAAATCCCAACCTCAAGATGAAATCAGCGGTAACCAGCGTTAGCTTTGAGTCCACTTGTTACAAGAGCAGTTTCCGCCTTCATTATCAAATTACAAATCTGATACAAGAAGAAAAAATATTTTGTTTTTGTTTCTGTTTTTGTTTTCTAATAGTTTTCCATCTTCACATCTAGGATGCAGAGTTGAAAAGGTTTTATACTCGCTGCAGATGCTGTGGAAAAATAGGAATAGAGACATTGACAAAAATACAACAAACAAACACCAACAACAAAAGCAACCAAAGCAGCTGAAGAGCCCTCTCTGCAATTTCCCATGAGAGAAGTACTGTACTCTCCATTCTCACATAGACACTCTATAGTGGCAGAAAGGATTCCCAATTATACTCTAACACTGTGCAGAGCCAGTGAGTTGAGTAGCCACTTTATCCCAGACACATGCAGCTTGCACAGCTTTGCTGCCTCTCTCTCCATCACAGATACACAATACAGAAATGCCAGACTTGGCAAGAGCAGGCTGATGATATTACTGAAGAGGGTTTCTTGATAAGATCACCGTCTGTTTCTAGACTCTCGGGTTTGCTCCCTTCCTCAGCAGAGGAACAGCCGCCCCTGATAAATGTCCCTTTGTGTGCAGATTCTCCCCAGTGTATGCAAAGACATTTCAGTCCTGAGTCAGTCTGGTTTTTCATTTGCTTCATATAGCCAAAATACAGTAAGAAGTATATGAAACATCTATGTAAAATAATAGAAAGTAGAGATAATTAAGCATAAAGCTTATTTAATTCAGATTCAAACCTTTCAAAAGATAAACTATTCTGCAAACAGAAAACTCAACATTTCATCAATCTTTTTCCAGGACTTTTTGGGATCCTTTTAGCTGAAAGATGTCTTCTTTTTATTTTAGATCTGGACAATATTAGATTTACATATTGTGCTTTCTAACAATATTCCATATGCCATTGTATCCCCAAACAATTTTATAGGATTTTTAATGTTTTGTTTTTATTTTTTATTTTTTTTATTTTTTTTATTTTTTTTTTTTTACTGAAGAATATCCAGATAGCTTGTGTTAGTGAATGCAGAAATCTACTAAAGTTAGCTTAACATGAAGATTGCCTCATAAACAATAATGTTATGAAATGTATTAAATGAACTAAAATGTTTTGGAAAGTATTCTTTATAAGTCTAAAAGCAGGAGAAAGTGAGATCATCTGTGACTGTATCTGCAGTGTCTTCTCAGTTTACAGTACTTATGCTTAGGCATAGGAGGATCTATTTTCATCTCTCATTTGTGTAATAGCAGATGAAGTTATTTGCTTTCCACTAGATATGCATGCTCCGAGCTATAAAATCACTGCTTGGATGCTGATTTTTAGCTCAGAGTTTCTAAGTCAGAGTACCCAAATGTCTTACAAAAGAAGATGCTTTAACATGATTTCCCTGTTTCCTTTCAATGTTTGCAACACATTTATGAAAGGAGGAGAGTACAAAAAAAAAAAAAAAATCTCCACAAAGACTCAAATTTATCAGTGTTTAGTGTGACCATCCAAAAGATTTAGTTACTGTGAGATTAGGAAGGAGAAAGGGGGGCTGGAACAAAGGGAGATTGAATGCCATGCTCCAGTGCATGCATGCAATATATAGTTCCATCCATTATAATTATAATTTATATGAAAAGTAAAATTATTATAAATAGAGATAAATGTAGTATAACTATAATGTACAATATCAAGATTCAAATTAATCATTTCTTTGCACTTGCTGGGGATGGCCATGCATAACAGACACATGGCTCTGCACTGCTCCAGCACTCATGAGTTATGTGCTTATCTACATCTTCTATGATCAAGCACCAGCAGTGACCAACACAGCTTTTCGCCACTACTGCCAGACAGGGAATGACTGCTGGTTTTGGACACAGACCAGTGCCCTCACTTGCTTTTTCCATGCTTCAGACTGGACTATTACACTGCTTTCATATGTGACTATATCTTACTGTAGCTGGGACTTTGAAGCTGGTGTAAGGAGTGATGCCCATTTATAAGGCAGACTATGTAACTACCAGTGAAATAAGCCCTTGAAGAGAGATTGAGCAGAAGTTCTGTGCACTACCTAAATCCTACCCTGAGGATAACATAAGACTTAAGTAGAATACTGGCCTTGTGGCAGCCTTCCATACAGGAGTGATCTTGACCTTCACATGCATAAGGCCCAGGGACATCATGTGTGTAAAGCATATCCCAAATTATTTTGGCTTACAAGCTTCCCCTTTAGGAGTGCAGGCTCTGAGCAAGCCATTGCTGCTCAGTCAGATGCAGTGATCGGGGAGCTCAGTGAGCAGCCCCAGCTGGCAAATAGGGTCTCCAATGGAGCAGGAGCCTACAGATGATGCCATGTCATTCTCCTGGAGCTGACTCCCTAGTCTGACTTCACTGCCTGGGTTTTATCTCTGTATGCAGTGACTGAAAACAAGCCCACATCCTCTACAGCCTTAGTGAAAATTTCAGCCTCAATAAGTTGTTCGGGGCCACAGAGTGAGTCAATGCTGGCAAAAGAATCAGGACTCCTCACTGTCTCTAACAGTTGCAATCATTGCTTCGGGAAATGTCACAGAGTACATACAAGAAACTTATCATTTTGAGGAAGTAGGAAAGTATTTCTGGCAAGACACAGCCATTAAATAGGAAGTATCAACAGAAATCAAAAGAATTATAACTCAGAATATATATGGGCTACGGAATTATTTTGTCTGTGAAGAATTAAAACTGCCTCTATAGTCTGATCTTTAAAAATAATGTTAATTTATCTTATCCTTTTATTGTGAAATAATTTAAGAATCTAGGAAGTGTAGACTGCTATTAAGTGTTTTGAGATAAATTACTTAAGTACACAGGAAAGAATCACATTGAAGAGGCTGCAGGTTGACATCTTCATTTTCTCGCTGATAAAATTGACAGCTTACAAAATAATATCATATAAGTATAATATTATAAGAACTGCCCTAAAATATATCTGCTACTTTTCATCCTCTCCAGTTAAAAAAAAAATAATAATCATTTACATTAACTCAAAGAACGAAATTTCTATTTTGGCCATGACTATTATTTCAATATACATAGATAACTTTAAAGTCAATAATGCTTTTGTGATAGGAACAGACAATTTGCTGTACAGTGAATACTGGAGAAGGACAGTTCTAGTTTACCAGTTGATTTTTTCTCATGTTTTAATCACACTTAACAACTTACATGAACAGGCTATAGAAAACATTAACTTAACCAGATTAAAAAATCTCAACAAACGTATCTCACTTTTACATATCCAAGGGTGGAGACAGCCATTTCAAAATCAAGCATTACAACACTGGGAAAAACCTGAACCTCAACACAAGCCCTCTGAGCCTTGAACCAGCCCCTCTTGCTGACTGCAGGACCTCAGTGTAAAAGTCAGTTTGCATCCTGCTTCATGTCCCACAGACAATGTATCCTCATCTTTGGCAGCAGGCTGGCCAACCTACTGAGGCAGGCTTTAAACCAGGCATGTTCAACCTGCGGGCTGTAGGCTGCATGTGGCCCAGCACCACTCACACCGCAACCATACCCTGCCTACACCATCATGGCAGTGGGTCTTCCCACCAGGGCCCGGCCTTGAGCACCAGAAGAACATAGGTGTGTCAGGAACACACCTGGGCTGGAACCGGGACATGAGACAGTGCGGTGGCAACTCAAGTGATGGCAAATAAGTGTAGGGATTTTGATACATTGGCTTGAGAATAGGTTTCAAGATTGCCAAAAGAAACATCAATTTCTGGTTTATTTGTGACTTCATTTTCAGTCAACATAAATACACTACCTGTGAATTTTCAAATTGAATGTACAGAGTTGCAATTAAATATGTTATCTTGTCTCTTTCCAGACTTTTATAAGTTCTCTCTTACCAGAGAGAAATATCCCTCACTTCACAGTCATACCTTACTTGTGTCACCGCTTTGGCATTAGGTACATTTATGAAAAACTGTTTTGAGGAATGAAGCACAGGAAGAGTAAAATTTCATCAGAAGTCTCTACTGAACACCCTGAGAGCTCACTGAGAATTGCAGCTACTGCCATCAAATCAGACTGAGGTGTTAGTTTCACAAAAACAAGGCCAAATACCCCACTAGTTTTATGCTTTCGTTGCCCTTTTTTTCTATATGTTTTAATAAAAATCATTAAAAATTAAAATAAGTTTTGTTATTTTATATACAGTAACTATAGTATATATTTAATATTTAAATATTTAAGGACTGCTCTAAAACCGATGCCTCCTATTTTATTATGTTGGCCCACATCAAAGGCAGATGGTGGTGGTATGGCAGTAGAGCGTGAACCTTCTCACCAAAATTCTGTTACACTTTGTTAACTTGTGACAGATGGCAGCAGAGGGGCAGTCTGGCAAAATGGTGGCTGACAGGAAAGTACAGATTAGGAAAAAGTGTGGAGTTGAATTTCTCCATGCTGAAAAAACGTCATCAGCACTTATTGAGTGTTTGTAGAGACCAAAGAGTGGATGTAAGCCTGGTGAGGTGGTGGGCAGTGCACTTTTGCAGTGACATCAGCAGACGTTAGGTAATCTTCACTGGCACACATTTTATAAGCACAGTGTACATGCTCCTGTTCATTGCTGGAAAAAAATGCAAAGCTAATGGTGGTGACTATGTTGAAAAACAGTGCTTTAAAGCTGAAAATTTGCTCAGTCAAACAGTGTTATTATGTTCTTTGTATCTTTTGTTGTTTCCATGGAAATAAATAGGAGGCATTACTTTTAGAGTGACCTATGTATATGTGGCCCAATACAACTCCTTTTCACTCACAACACTGCAACCAGCTGGAGAATAAGCCAGGGCAACCAGAACAGTGAAAAATGTTCCTTAACTGCTTCCTGTGACATAAGCCAGAAGGCCAGTCACCTCAAGGATATTTATAGCTATGGGGGATCCTCTTGCATATCTCTAGGGAAACCAGCATCCTCTGCTCATTTTCCTTCTCTGAACTGCCCAAATATCAATGCATGCAGCATGCAACATGGAATGCAACAGGAAGAACAGGTTCTTCTGGACAGTTCCCAGAATGCTATCATGTATGGTTATGTACTTTTTAGGAAAGACAGACCAGCTAGGTGAGGCAGCGGAGTTGCTTTTTATGTGAGAAAACAACTAGAAGCTCCATCCCTGAAGCTCTGCCTAGCAGTGAATGATGAACAAATAGCTTATGAATGAGAGTTAAGGGGCAGGCCAGTATGGGTGACGCAGTTATAAGCATTTACTACAGTCTGCCTGATCAGGATGAGGAAGTTAGTGAGGTCTTCTACAGACGGCTTAAAGTAGCCTCAGGATTACAGGCATTGGTTCTCATGGAGGACTTCAACCACTCGTATTTGCTGGAAAAGTAACAATACCATGCACACACAGTCCAGGAAGATCCTGTAGTACATGGAAGATAACTTTCTGGAGCAGTTAGTGGAGGAGTCAGAGAGGAGAGGTGTGCTGCTGGACCTTGTTCTTACAAACAAGGATTGACTGGCTGGGAAAAGTGAAAGTTTGTGGCAGCCTTGGATGCAGCGACGACGAGATAGTGGAGTTCAGGATCTTACACGTGAGAAACAGGGCAATGAGTAGGACTGCAACTCTGGACTTCAGGAGAGCCAACTCTGACCTTTTCAAGAGAGCTAGTTGATATTCAAGTACCACTTCTTCGAATCCCAATTGGATGCACCCACAAGCGCTCAGGGAGATGGCAGAAGTGACTGCCAAGCCATTCCTTATCATCTTTGAAAGGTCGTAAAGAAGGGTCGTTGTGTCCAGTTCTGGGCTCCCCAGTTTAATAAAGACTGGGATCTCCTAAAAGGAGGCCAGTAGAGGGCTACAAAGATGATAAAGGGACTAGAGCATCTCCCATATGAGGAAAGGCTGGGTCTGCTTGGCCTGGGGAAAAGACTGAGGGGGGATCTGATTAATGTTTATAACATCTAAAGGGAGGTGGGAGGCGAATGAATGAGCTAGGCTCTTCTTGGTGGTGTGCAGCAATAGGACAAGAAGTGATGTCCTAAAACTAGAATATAGGAAGTCCCATACCAACAAGTGGAAGAACACCTTCATGGTAAGGGTGACAGAGCACTGGAACAGGCTGCCAAGAGAGGTTGTGGAGTCTCCTTCTGTGGAGATATTCAAGACCCTTCTGGACACCAACCTGTGAGACCTATTGTACCTGCTTTAGCAGGGGAGTTGGACTTGACCAAGTTCATCTCTTGAGGTCCATCCTGACCCCTGCAATTCTTTGAGAATGTGAGAGGTGCCTGAGGGCTTAAGGAAAGCCATTGCCACTCCATACTCCAAAAAGGGCAGCAAGGAGAAGCTGGGAAACTACAGGCCAGTCAGCCTCACCTCTGTCACTGGGAAAATGGTGGAGAAGCTTATTCTGGTTGTCATCTCCAAGAAAGTGGAAGAAAAGAAGGTTATCAGGAGTAGTCAACATGGATTCGCCAGGGGGAAATCATGCTTAATTTCTCCAATAGCACACTCATCCAGGTGTTAAAATAGACATTCATGAGGAGAATGTTACAACATATCAAAGCTAATAGGTAACCAAAGATGAGAAAGTAAGACCCAGAGCAGTTCTCATACAGAAATAAAAAGTCTGAACTTCTTATCATGAGTAGAAGCTTAATAATATGGAGGGAGATTTTCTATTTTTACTTTTCAGTCAGTCGTCCTAGTTATAAATCCATGTTTCTCCCAAAGTTTTTTATTTTGATTTGTTTTGTTTTCAGAACAGATACCACCTCTGAAGCCTCTATTCAAACACTGTAAAAGCATTCTGAAACTACCTCTAGGTACTGTCAGCAAACCTTGAGGTACTGCCTCTGAGCAAGGCTGCAGTTTCCAGTAAGTCAGCGACTACATTTCACCAGGTCCTACAATTACCATTCACTCTGTCTGGACTGGATAAAGAATAATAAAAATGAAATAAGCTAAAGATATTTCCTAACAGAAAGATTAAATGAAGACAGAATAGTGAACAAAAGATTTCAAAGATTGAGTGCTCTCATATACGAGAGTATATGTATAAATATAAATAAATATAAGCAGTTTAAAAAGTCTGTGACTCTGCCAATAAGGCCATAGTATATCTAGATACTTTTCATTTGTTCATGCTTATCCTTCTGGTAAACAGTAAAGAGCAATGAAAATTGCTTTCTAAAATGAGAGAGGTGCAGATATTCAAAAGGCAGTGCCAAAGACACATGTATAACTCAATCCTCCGCTCACTATCATGTAGTACTTTGTCACATACATCACAAGAAACACTTCCAAGAAACTGAAACGAACTAAATGCATGTGCATTTTAGGGAAGACTAGGGAAGATCTTGACAGACCTAAGCTTTGTGAATTGGATCTTAGCCTACATCCTATTGGAGCTTCAAAATCACTCACAATCTGTGAGTGATCATCACACTCAGGATGTAACGCTTCCTTTCTCTCACCTTTTATTGACCTGTTCTTTTTAGATAGCAAGCTATCCAGAGTGCGATCAATAATTGTACTTGCATCCATACATGTGCTTACAAAAAAAAAAAAAAAAGTAAAAGCCCATTCACGCAGATATATAGATACACATTATTTAGAGATAGATATGTGTATACACAAACATTTTTATGTATCTATAAAGTATAGTATCTAGGATAAAAAGAATTCCTTGTCAAAAGAAACCAACAGCTTTTAGGTGATACTGTAATACACACAACAAAAAACAACATATCTTGGCATTTTGAAAAGGATGCCTTTTTCATGTATGCTCCGTATCTTCTGTCTCTAGGCCTGCAAGAGGGCTTTGATTATGTTTCTGATATATATTTTGTATCATTTTGGAGAATGGCTAAACAAAGCTCAGTCATCACATCCTCTCAATAAAGTGAAAAGATAGAGAAAAAGAAGACTACTTTCATGTAAGTTATTTACAGTTGGAGGTCATTGATTTCACTTCATCTAAATTCAACCACTATGTTTTTAGTCTTGAAATAATTATTACTATATATATATATATATTTGTTTATATAATTATTTTTATCTCTTAGGTACCCTCACAAAATAGCAAATTATACCCTTTGAAATACTGAAGAGTCCAAAATTTACAAGAAACACACACACAGAAAACATTCAATCCACAAAACACTTATCTGCCCCTGAAGCATACGTAGATCTCCTTTTCTATTGTAATGATATCTTGCTACAAATATTTAGACCAATTAAAATTATTTCAATTTGAGTGGCAGCCCTATCTTCATTGTTGTTCTAAAATAAATGTCACATTTTCTTCCTTTTTAGATTCTTCTTTGATCCCATGAATTTTTTTTACCTATCATTCTTTGACTTTTAGACACCTCCCGACAACAAAACATTGGCAGTCCATGCAATAAAATAACTGCTGTTTCTTGTCATGAACAAATGTAATAAAACCTCTAACAGCAAATCAATGTCTACACTTTGTAACTAGTGTAATTATGGAAGGAAGAGGCAAGCAAATCAATATTGAGATTATGAGTTCAAGCTTTAGGTTCGTCAGTCATTCCTAATAGCTGTTCATATTTTGCACATTCATAGAGCACTTGGAAGAATAAAACATTTCTCCTTGTAACCTACTACATGGAACTTACTTATAATATTACTTATAAACAATGAACTTCCGTATCCATAAAGTTTTAAGTATTTTCATGGAGAATCAGAGGTATCACATCTCACCTGTCCTAAGCCAAGAAAGCTTGGTATAAATAGTGCAGAATTTAAAAGCACTATACAATAAAGATACCAGTGTCTGACAAAACCATTATTTCACTGAGAGGTATGATACTTTCCTCTGAAAGGCAATAAAAAGTAAATTCCACACTGCACTGTACATAAAGAACAGTTAAAATGAAAAATTTGTTGTGTGACATCCCATGTTGTTAACAATATAGGCAGATCAAGATAAGTGAGTGGATTTGGATCATCATCAGAAGACACAAGGCCATATTTGCCAGTCTATTATGTCATGTTTCCTGAATTCATGAACCCAAGAGTGCAATATCTTTTCGTTGACATGATGGAGAAGTTACACTTTATACAGACTCTAAATATACAGGCGAGATAAATGAATTAAAAACAGCAACCATATTGTTTCTTTAAAATGTTTTTAAGCAATACAGCATATGGATAATTTTGAAGCCCACAGCACACAAACCATTAAGAAAATAGCAATGGAAAGCAAACTGGATTGCCAGATGATTTACATCAAATTAGCCCTTATCTTTGTAAACCAAAACAGTAGAAGAACACAAATGAAAAAATAATGCTTTGGAAATTCTTTAAAAGTTAAAAGCATCAAAATCACATGCACTATGTCTGGAATTGACAACTGATTCAAAATGTCATCCTCTCCCAAAAGTGATTTCACCCCATTTGGAAGAACCAAAATACTTAAGCACCAATTACTATTCACATTTTTCTTCAATCCTTCCCAGATTTTTTAAAAAATTGGTTCAAACAGTAATTCTAAGAGAAAATGATGGCAAGATTATTAGAAAATACCACAGTTACACACACACACACACACACACCCAAAACCCATAATAATAATTTTATTATTTGACCAACCCATCATATAAATTAGCTGCCTTGATCTAATTGCATTTATCTTCACTTACTAAAAATGTATATAATTTTGCACTTTCGAATCTATGCCTTAACAATATGCTAATTATACAGTTCAGATGATCTGGAAAGAAATCCATTTTGCACTGATGATATAAGGGAGTGACAGTACAATTTACATTAGGAAATGTTTTCTCATTTTTCTCAAAAATTGGTTTGCACTCAGCCGGAGAAATCTAAATTCGACCAACAGGCATCCCTCCCTGTTCTCCATGGTTACAAAATAACATGACAATCTGAACGATGAACAAGAAGCACATAAGAATGGGTTACAAAACTCCTCTGGACACAGGTACAGGCAGTCAATGTTTTCTTCTGTAATCTGATTAAATAGATGATTATTATATAGAACAATATTGAAATGCTAGTAGCAAACAATTGCCAGTGACAGTACTTGAAACATTTTGAATTTGCTGTTCCAAATGCTGAATACGGGGGCAGTCGGTCACTTCACATTCCTTACTTTAAGTGATGACTGCTAGCGGGAGAGACTACAATAAGGTTTTCCTTTTTGATTTTAGCAACAATATACTGCAGGCATGCTTTTGGCAAACATTTACCTGCAGCATTAATATCAACCTGTAAAGACTGAGCTTGAAAAACAGTAATTGCTTTGTTGTGATTTTCTTTTCTGTGTTCAAAGGATAGGGACAGCATCAACTGGAAGATTGCACAGTGAGAAAGCCACCTCTTAGCACATCAGCTACAGACATCTAATTACATGAAATCTGAGGGCTAAAAACAATCTTGATTTATTCATTTGGTTTGCAGCAATCTTGCCAGATATTTTACCAAAAAAAAAAAAAAAAAAACAAAAAACTAAGCCAAAAACATACCCATGAGTCAGACTGCTGTGTTTTGGATTTGTGGGGATTTTGGTGTGATACATAGTTGTACAGATACAGCTGCACCACTGCTGGAATGTAGCCAGAGCCAACATAATAACAGTCAATCAGTACTAAACCCATACCTATGCACAGCACAGATAAACTTAACTCACTGTAATGACGTATCACAAATAAGACTAATTAGTATTTTGATAGACATACAGTCTAAAATAATCTAGTGTTCTGAAGTATAGATCCAGAGTTATTAAATATTAGTGAAAATAGAGGTTGAAACAAAGGAAAAATATCTACAAGGATGAGTCATTTGAGTAAATGATTACACAGTCACAACAACCACTTCTGCAATTTCATTTAATGAAGGATATTTATTTAAATAATTTAGAGTCAAACTATTAAATATTTCCATCAAACAATACTTGGCATTTTAGAAAGAACACTGCGGGTATAAGAACACCACCTTCAGACAATCATTTTCCAGCTTCTATTTGTGTTATAAATGTATTTCTCACAGGAAGGAGTAGAACTTGAACATCAAATTAAAAATAGCATTATTGGGAATCTTTACAGAAAGTGTGAAGACAAAAGTATGTAAGCCTGAGGATAGAAAAAATCCATCATAATATAATTCTACAAAATAAAGATGAGGTTAATCTGAAACCTGAGAAAATTAATATCAAGATTTTAATTGACCTCAGCAGGTTTCAGATTAGGCCCTGCATGTTCAACATGATGGCTCCGTGTAATTTTGCAGTGTTTCTCAAGAACGTTCACCCCATTACTTCTTAACCTTCTCTAAGTCGTTTTTCGATTTCCATCGAAAACTGAGATAACTGGAATTTATCTCTTCAGTTCCTTCCTTCTTTGCACAAACATACGGTCAAAGGCATTTTTTGAATATGCAAAAGCTAATTTTAATGATTACTGTTCTTCTTTAATTAAAAAATAAAGCCATGATGAATGTGAAATTCTGCAGTGATTTTCTCCGAAATATTTTAAGATGACAAATTGTGGTCTCTGCAAAACAAAAATTAAACAGGAGATCAGCGGTCATTTCCAATATACACATATTGCATTCATTATGTCAGAACATATCAATCCTTACAATAAGAACCACTCACATAGCATGTCAGTGGAATTGAAGGAATGGAGAACATCAGTGTGATCATTTAAAGTTCAATTCCAGCTGAAAGATTTGCTTCGGAAGTGATGGTATATAGACAATATAAAATTTTCAAGATTATGTTTTGCTTTTCAGATAACCAATTTTCAGGCTTTTCTGATTTTCATAGCTAGGATTCCATTGTAGATATTTTACCAAAATTGTCTGATGTTTGATTTTTATGGATAGAAAAAATGTGGGATTTTTGTATTTTTCTCCAGTAGCTTGGAATGCCAATAGCTTAACAGCTACTGACAACATAACAGCTCTTTCATTCTCACTCTATTCCATTAAACCAGAAAGCCACCCTCTAAAAAGAGTGAATTTGATCAGTATTTCAACCTGAACACACTTCACTGTTTCAGGCTTCATAAGCAGAAAACTAGAATGATAAATTAGACTCAGTATATCATGTCTCTGTTCACTTTCCTGGCACTATCTGCTTGAAGGCAAGAGAAGTCAAAATCTGCCAGTTGCTCTATCATAGTCATTTTAATGATACAAAAGCATGTACTATAAACAAGTTGAGGATAACTCTTTACAGTTGCCCTTGTCTCCCTGTTCCATTTTTTCTTTTATTTTTCTTTTTATGGGAGAGAATCTTAAAATGTTTGCAGAAGTTGAAGAGAGAATAAATTTTTAAAAATATTTAAAATATCTATAATGGAGACCAATGCTAAAGGCAATGTGTTCTAGAGAAAGGACAAGCATCTGAAGTACCCCTGTTGTATGGTCTCATGATTCAGGCATTTGACATTGCATACCTGAGAATTTCAGCATCTGTTCATGCCGGCTTGACTGATCCCTTGCACTACGTCTGTGAAACAGAATAAGGGAAAAAAATTCAATTCCCATAAATACAAAGCTGTGTCACCTGTATTCATCACCAGAATGTGACACTGTACATACACATATATGCAAATGATTACCTGATTTCTGTTGTCCAGTTCCAGAAATGCAGGCTGCTGTCAGTTTTCTACCTAGTACCACTGAGGCATTTCTGCTGCACTATTGGCAGCCTCAGATAGAAGAATATCTGATGTGCAGGACTCCATCAAGTGAAATTCCAATTTGTCCTTTTTATCTCATGATTGTTGGACTCTGAACAAGTAATAATACAAAATATCTCTCACCTGCAAACGATTTACAATAACATAATCAATAATGTATTTGCTGTGATACAATTTACTGTGCAAGAAAGTAGCTTTCAACATGTGGGAATATTTTAAAAGAAGAAATTCCAGTCATTATGACTTATATACTACTGCCTTCTCCCCTTTCACATATGTTTACATATGTAACAATTACACCAAGGCAACACTGTTCAGGAGCTCATTTACAAAACTCACCCACCACAACACAATGCACATAACAGAACATTTTCTAGGGATCTGCCCTAGAACCTTAAGGTTTATACTGTTGCATTGGACTTCACTTTCCACTGGAGGAAAGTTGCTACCAGTTATTCTACCTTCCCCACTCTGCAGACATTTTGCATATAATGACATTTCTAAGGCATCAAGTCCTATTGCTGAAGTCAATAAATGTAGAAGTACACTGTGTTTTGGACTTGTAGCTTGAAGAAGGGAAAACTGAAGCTGGGTAAATGAATGCTGGCCAAAGGACTGAATCAAAGCACTCTAAATTCATGATCTAAAGTGTAATAATGGACAGTTACCAACAGTTAGACAATGTAGGAAACTTGCTATTCCACCAAAACATGTTCACATATCTGAATCCTTAATTCTACATCATAATTTTTCTATACTAAACGATTTTCCTTCTCCTGAGCTGCACATTATTAATTAGTGAACATAATTATGTTGTAAATCAGATTATCTGTTGGAAAAAATAATTGAGAGAAGGTGGGCCGGAAGGGGGGTGAAGAGAAGGGTTACATGGGCTATTTATGTACCCGTGTATTACATATAAATGAAAGGAAGTGTAAGAGAAAAAAAAAAGGAGCAACTTTCTGTGGGTTCCCAGTGACTTTTCCTTTTTCTTTATTGGAAGTGTGTTCACATGCTCAAGGCTATGTAAGATAGGCAATGTAGGAGTAAAAGCTGTTTGTGCCTCCATTTCCTTTAATGAGAAATCCATTTGATACTGTGTGTTCCTTCAAGCAAACGTATCTCTTTTTATCAAACCATCTTAGTGTTACAAGTGCAAAACTAATTTACACAATACAACAGAAGTTCATCTTCACTATGCAGTGTCCTTTTTTTTTTTTTTTTTTTTTTTTTTAACAAGGGCCTTTTGGTTTTCCTCTTAGGCCTTTCTTTTTGTTTCCACAAGACAGTATCAGAGAATCATAAAATTCAGCGTTACTGCAATAACTCTAACAGTGCCACAGACCTTGCAACTGAACCACACTTACACACTCCTATAGTAACTCCTCTGCATCTTTCAAGGACACCTTCCTGCTAACCTTTCAACCTCACAAGGGCCCATGCTCCAGCATCACCCAGCTGGAAATCCAGACATGCTGGCTCTTCTCCTTTACAACGTTCTTTGCATCCTATTTCTGAGGCTCCCTTCCTGCACTAGTTCTAGTTTACAAACTTCCATCCACTATACCTACAACTGTTTTATAATATGGAAGAGAGCCCCACTACATACAGTCTTACTCCACAGAGCAAACCATCGGTCCTATGGTGTATGAGACTGAAAGCAAGTTTAATTTATTATAGCTACTTTTTAATGAGAACTTTTTCTAAGGCAACGGTAGTTGAGGAGCTCATTTCTGTTGCCACAAGCTTCTTTGTCAGGGGACAATACTGATCATACTGCATACCATTTAATTTTTTTATTTTTTTTTTTAAAGCTTCTGTATTTTTTAACTTTTTTAAAGTTTCCTCCATTATATTAACATTTGATATCAAAGTATGAAAGTAAAATGCAATTCAGCAATTGTGGCCACTTCACTGCAAAGATTAAAAAATACTAAAAAATACTGTACCTGTGAGCAGGTAAAGTAGGAACAAGCATCTTGACTTTGCCTTACTCAATTCAAAACCATTAACAAATATGCATCCTTTTTTTTTAACATTACTATTTTCAAAATATAACTCTTTCAAAGTATAAAAATTGATTGAATTCTGATGATTCTAGATCCAAATCAAAATAATCTTTATTTCTTAGCAATCATTCATTAATTTTATAGCTCCGAAAGGAAAAAAAAGTATTATTGCCTGGCAAAATTTGTCACCTTCCTTCACTTCTTTTTCACAAAAGTGTCCTCACCACAGTCTGTATCTGTTATACACTTTTCCAAACTATTTAAAAATAATGTAAGTCTCAAACCCAAATTATTTAAAGCATATATTCATTGATTAGTATTTGCATGCACTGCATCATTGCCTGTATTCCAGAAAAACGAAACTATTTTTGCATAGCAATGGGAGTATTGGGTATGCCGATCATTTCCGCTGACCATTCCAACTCAAATAAAAATTCAATTACAAAGTAATCTTATAGTTTCAACTAATAAAAATGTAAAAGTAATTTCAAACCAAGAGCTTTTCTTGAGTTGCACTGTTAATAAAATAAGTGTTTTGCATAAAAATATCCTTAACAGTTTTCCAAATGCAACAGATGGCCGTGCCTTCTCTTAAAAAACATGAAAACAATGTTATGCACTTCACAAACAGTCCATGCATAAGCTTTTGTTTCAAAAGATTATGATTAAAGACAATGGATCTTCCAAAAGCCATGTGACATGTAACATCAAATGAACTTTACTTATCCCCAGTTTCAACCCCAGCTGTCACATGTATCACAAAACATTGGTATTCTTGTATTACACCACTTCAAATTTCTCCCAAACGATGATCCAGTCAGCAGAAAACTCTTCTCTAAAATATAAAAAGTCACAGTTGGTTGGAATGGAACACTTAACAGGCCAGGCACAGAACACATTCACACATATATGTGGATTTTATCCATGCTGTCATTTGGTACTGGGGCAGTTTCACTTAATTAATGCTGTGTGTGTGTTTCTTTTAAATGCTATAGTGACTATTATTGAAGTTCAAGGCTCCAAGTCCTGCAGGGAATGTCACATATCCTCTAGATGTCTCTGGAGATTAATTCTGAGAACATTATAATTCTGAGCAGGATCCGTTGTAAGGAGTCAATCATTATATTAGCATTATAACTTCTCCAATATTTGCTGTGTTGGAAGAAACAAAATATTTTTGTGCCTGCAGTCTGAACTCTAAGCAACTTTCCACGCTTTCATTAAGCTATTACTTTCTCCAAGATGCATTCCCATCTAGAGATTTACCTCTACATTTTAGCAATAGTATAGTATGTATTTCTGTAAACATTTCAGCTACTTATAACAATATTCTGCAGTTACCCAGTATCCTTTCATATATTACCAATGGAAAATAGTGATGTGGGCCAAATCTGCAGGGTGGGACATTCTCGGTGGGAATTTTGCTTACAAAGCAGAAAATTTCTTCACTGTTTTTTCAGTACTCTTAGAATTGTTATAGTAGTAACTCTCAAAATACAAATTGACATGTACTTTGAGCACTTTATTTTATGGTATTTACTATCACAGTCATGGAAACAGACAAGTATTTTGTGGTAATATGTCCCCTGGTTTTGTAATTGGTTGTCCCTTTGTATCAGAGCAACAGCTTACACGGACGAAATATAGCCTACTACATGCAACCTTACTGGTAGTCTGTAACGAAAAAGGCAAAATTTATCCAAAGCCGGTGGAATCCCTTTGCATGGATGTCAGCTAGCTCAGAACAGCGGCACTGGAAACAGCCCCAAAGATTGCGCCCGCATTCACACAGACGTCCCCAGCGGAGCACTGCCAGCGCGCTGTGGAAACGTGTTTTGGGAACCATTCTTTGGGCAGATGGCAAGCAAAAAACTTAAATGAACATGCTTCCCCAAGAAGAACATGCAGATCTGCACTTTCGCAAGCTGGAAATGTTACAGAAAATTATTTAATTGCAGGAATAGAAATATCACACATTGTATCAAACACAAATCTGTACTTACTGAAAATAACTTAGTACTCAAGAGAAGTTCAACTCTTTTTCAGTGCTCTTCGTCTTCAACAATCAGTAGACACATTCATTTATAATTTTCTTACTCAAAAACCCATCATCAGCAGTGAATGTGGTCAGTGTTAAAAAAAACAAACACGACAAGTGAAAATGGCACACTGCCCTTGGCCAAGAGGAAGAGTCTGTGTGGCACAGTATAATAGTTACTAGTTAATTTAAAAGAGTCTTAGAAGAAAAATTAATTCACTGATGATTTTAGCAACCTTTGTGCTTCCCCTGAAGTGTAAGTAGGGAGAAAAGAAAGAATAAAAAAGACACCTTTTGATGAGAGATTATGTAGTCTCCACAATCGAGTAAATTTAGTTGCTGTTGCAGCAGAGGAATGTGATAGGAAATTTTACAGTTGAAGGAGAAATGTCACAGTATTTTGATAAGAGAGCGATGAACTTTTTTTCCCTTGTGCCACTATCAAGGCGAAGTGAACAAAATACATCATTTATAACCCACCGCTCTACCATTATCTCCTGGTGAGACACTTGTTTTAAAACACACAAGGACCTTTTTTTCTCTAAGACTAAAGCTCTCTGTGAGGCTCCGTCTGCCTTTATAGCCATGAAAGAAAGTTGACACTTGTGTGGGCCAAAGTTTCCAGGCAACCACACAAGGGCACTTGTGCACCCTCCAGGTCACCCCCAGTTCTGAAGTACAGAGGAAGCGTATCAACAGCGCACGTCCCTTTGATCACAGATACCATCAAAAACTGATGTGGAGAGAAAATCCTGCACTTGGAAAGAAAGTCACTACAGTCTGCTTGTGGCTTTCTCTTACCTAATATACACAGAAAGTAAAGGTTAGCATGTTAGTGCAAAACTGCTAAAATAATTTCTCTGACTAGCCCCTCAGTCTCTCTTTCTCCAAGGTATTCCTGCACCCTCTTATTCTGTTCTTTTTACTATTCATTTCCAACATGAAAGCATGGCTGTTTTGCTGTAGAACGCTCATTCAGCAAACCTATTCTCAAGCAGGCAGTTATGTAGTAGCAAATGTGAAAAAAACCAGTGGTGGAGTTTCAAGCACAGGTACTTTTATAGACCCAAGCAAAATTCCACACTACTTCCAATCACACAGTGTGAACAGTGATCATGAAATAGACTTTTTAATTTTATGTTGAAGAACACAAAAAATAGTATACTCCGAGTCCGGTGCTATCTAGTACAATCACTGTCCTAATAAAATTACACTGGTCATAAGACCAAGTGATCAGAAGATAAAAGGGTACAATTTTCTAGAGACCTTTAATCAGTCCTCAGATTGTTTATTTGTCTTGTGGTAAGGAAGTCAGATTTAGCAATGAGAAAACAATTAACTTATAAGAACAAATGAAAAATTTGTTTCCAGCAATGCCAGATGAATTTACCAGACCCCTCAGGTTACTTTGCTACTCCTACATGTGTTTAACAGCTAAAATGATTTATCTTGACTGTTAACACTGGTGCATTTGCTGAGTCAAAGACGAAATAGACAGATTATATGAACAAGGAGAACTCTAATAACAAAATAAAATGAAAAGTTCTTTGTTTATATTAAAAACATCCCACATTTACTTCTAATTAAAAAAAAAAAGAAGAAGAAAAAGAAAAAACAAGCAACAAGTCTAATTATAACAAAACTTACTGCTTCAAGATAATTTCTCGATGCAGAACACAGGATATATGTTTATGTAAATACTTATCAAATTACAGCCGAAGGTAACAGAACTTGAGCTAATGGTCATTTCAAGTCTGTGCAAGTAGAAAGCAAGACAGAAAGCTATACATTTTAATTCCCAAGTTATTGGGAGACATATTCACAACCAAGTATATTAAAAAGATCCCCAAAATAAAAACTCAGCACTATTTTCTTATTTCTTATTCATTTCTACTTAAGTTAAAAATGAACAGTCAAGGTTGTTTCTTTCCATTGTTAAGGGAACATTCCAAAACTCCTGAACATTTTCATTTAGATAAAATTCCAGTTACTTATGTTCTGATTAATATATGCAAAAGCTTGGATCATAACTTAATTATGAAGATTAAGAAATATATTAATAAACCAAATTCAGGAAGAATCTGTATGGAGATGCATACTATTACCATATAAATATTCATGTTCCTCATTGCACAACTCAAAAAAACATTTATTTTAATTGTAAGACATTTAAAATGTTTTGATGGATTATGCAATATTTCTCCTCCTGTTGTAGAAACGCTGTCAGACTCATTTAGATGGATAGATGTTTGCAGCAAGAGAGCTTATTTATAATTCAAGACACCCAGGACTCTGAAATAAATGAGTTTTAGTGATACATTCTCTCAAAGCTTTAATATAAGGCTTATGATTTAATTGCCACACTCCAAAGCTAGGGGGCAGGTCAGCCTATTACCAAGCTCTTATATTTAACTTTGGTGGAGAGTGCTCGGTCTTAGACCAACATGGTCTCTCAAAACAGGATGATAAGTTAATTTCACAGTTATCACAAAATAACATATGATATTAGGTGGTAGCGACATGATAACTCCACTGGAAACAATGGTAATTACATAGTAAATCGTGTCAATGATACTGCATTATCTCCTAACTGTTCAATTAACTCGTTTCACCATTGCATACTATGTTTAGAAAGTTGCTGATGCAATATTTCCGTATCATAATTGCAAAAAGATAGTTGAACAAGATAGCACGCTATAATTTTAGAAAGTTTCTAATATTACTTGCTAAAACTATTTCTGCTATGAAAAACAAACAAACCTTAAGGTGAAGGAGACTTGCAAACGTGGAAGATACCACTTGAAATGGAAACAGGTTGGCAAGACAGTCATCAAATTAATTACTTTTTCTTCTTTCATGCAGGAAATGAGACATTAATTCATAAATCTAATTCCAATTGGTATGTATTGATCTAGCCAAATGGTAAAAGCCCTCAGCCATCATTAAAACAGGTATAAATTAAATCCCTGAAAAATGTAACTTTTCCTGTGCTGTGCAGACAATCTGATAAATGTGGATAAGTTTACAAAGTAAGGGAATACACTTAAATTACAAAATAGCAAAAAAGATAGGAACAAATTGAGCTTTTCTCAAACTCAGAATGGTGCGTCTTCACCACTGGCAGAACAGGCTATCTCACCTTCACCCACACAAGTTAAAAGACCAGCAAGGTGACATAAAATGGAATAAAATGCAGCCTGAACTATTTACAATGTCATTCCCTTTCAATAATCAAGAGTGCAGATATAATTTTCTTTGGATGGTTTCCTGTCTTGTTTATACATACATCACTGCTTTGTAGTTTGAGCTTATTCTTAACTGCTATTTTTGTGAGTGCAGAATTAAATCAACAGCTGGTAAAAATCAGAGTTACAGATAGTTTGAAGCCAAGGCATATTAAAGGCAATATACTGACTTACAGCATCTTAAAATAATGCTCAGGAACAGTGCTTTCTATAAATAAATAGATGTCCAATATATATGAGTGAATCCCTAAATATATACCAATGCAATAGTTTAAAAATCCATGTCTGATAGAAATGTTTTCGGTCACAGGCATTTAAGACACAAAGGAATTTCTGAAAATTTCCCAGATTAACTTCAATAGGAGACTGTGGCAATTAAGCATTCTTTAGCTTATGTGGCAACGTTTACCTGCAACAGAAATACTTCAGAAGCATGAAGTTGTTTTTCTTGTACTTTTCAATTTTCTTTTGTGACAATAATATTTCATACAGCTTGTTTAGATTTAGAACATCTCTTTCAAGGCCAACTCCACCTACTTTTTCATCTCTGCTCATACTAGTTTTGTGGTTATAAGAATACAAAGGAATCTGCATGATTTTAGCGCATGACTCATTTCCAGCAAATCAACAAACGTACTTTCAATTTGTTATGCATGAGAGATGTGTAAAACTGTAGAGGTTTGGGTCTCTGGAGGACAAAATAAGCAAAATATTCAAGCATTGTATCTAAATCATAACTGAAGTTAAACTCTAATTTTAACACACAGGCTGTACAGTGAATTCACAAATGCCAGGAAGGATTTTAAAAGCATCAGACGAGATCCTAGGCCTGTCCCCAGCTGTCCTAAAAATCCTGTGCACCCTGGTACAGATTCCATTCTATTAAATGTCCAGCCACATGATATTGAATAGGTACAGCCAGAAATGGCAAGAAAAAGTCGATTATCTTTTTGAAAAAGATGACAGAAGTCCCAACATCATTCTCTGATTTTAGAGTTTGTCAGTGCTTGAGAAATTCTAATTCCAGTTACGTTATATGATGCAGTTCATGTAACCTTGCTGTTACACAGCATACTACATAGATGCCTGAAGGGACCAGCCTGTGCTCCACACAGTGGAAGCAAAATGCTTCCACTCCCCATTCCCAGTAGCCTTTTTTCTCCCAAAAGACACCACTCATTTCTAGTGTCTAGGCCTTCCCTGTTGATTCTCTTGACAATGACAGACTAGAAACTAAATTATTGGCAGATAAGGAAATAAAACAAAGCCTACAACTCAGCCAAAACCTCTTCCAAAACAGGGAGGTCAATAAGGTATGGTAAAAATTACCCAAAACTCAATCTCTTCCATGATAACTAAGCAACTGAATTTATAACATGCCTGGTCTTACATCCATCAAGTCATGGGATATGAGTACAAACATAAAAGGAAGAGAAGCCAGCAAGAGTAAATACACCAAAGAAAAATCAACAAATAACTCACAAGTAATAAGTTACCCTGAAAAACTCAGCACACACGCACACATAAAAAGAACTGCGAAAAGAGAAACCAGGTGCATTTGCCAGTGAAAAAACGGAATAATGCAGTGAGTGAACCCCATGCCACTCCATATCACATCTTCGCTGGTTTTAAATGTTTATAATGTATTTATATTTCTCAGGTTGGTGTATCTCTCAATTACACAAAGAGTTAAACTTTCTGAAACCAGATTGAATTGGAAAAAAGAAAACCACAAATCAGAGGATCATGATGTGGTTCCCTCCCTTGCCAAGCTCTGCACCTTGCAAAACAGATAAAAACAATGCTGAAATTAAAAAATACATGCTTTTACTGTTTGATTAGTGTTTTGTTTTTGTTTTTTTTTGGCTTCCAGCATCCTCCATAGAACTTTGAGAAACAAGACATTTCTTCTGAATCAGATATCCATTATCAATTTGGACAGAGAGCGTCTGAACCAGTATTATCTGCAAATGATTTATGAGGGCAGGTATTTCTCTACCTGAACGTTTTAGTGAAACCATAAATATCAGTAAAGACAGGAGCTGGGATTCAACAAAAAAGCCCTGAAAAATATTTTACATGGGAAGCTACTCTCATCTGATGAAAATTTTAATTCATCTTTTATATATTTTAAAGATTTTTGATGTTAGCTAAATCTCTCCTCCTTTCTTACTTATACTTTAAATTACCACTATATTTACCTATTAATAAAACCTACCGAACTAAACCAACTGATCAGTTGATCTTAAATAAGAATGTGTCAGAACCTGAAATGTTGTTCAGAAGAAAAGATTACATTCAATACCAGCTTCATAAAACCAAATCATTTAAAATTGTTTATGAAGAATATCCTCAAAATCCTAGTAGAAGCAGTATTTCCTTTTCTTTTATATAACCTACAACATATTGAGCTTCAGTAAGACATTTAACTTTAGGAGTCATCCATCTCTCCATCTCTAAAATGGTGTTGGTAATTCTTTCTCATGTCTGCAGAAGAATGGCTTTATGCAACAGCACTGTGTGGAGTACCTACATTAGGAAGGACTAGGCATATCCAGCTGCTTTGCTTTTTTTTCCAGACTCAATGCATTCAGAGTTTGAGATTACATTAGAAGCACTATACAGCATTATTAATACAAACATTCAAAACCAATTTAATGACCATTTTGATATATACTAGATTATTATGCATTTCCAGTATGGTCTATTTTATGAAAAAGCTAAAAAGAAGAAAACACCACAGTTCTCTGTGGAAATGAATTTTTAATAGTTAATTTCATCTTCTAGATATTCAAGATTTTCTGAGCCTCTCTTTCAACCTTTACTTATTTCTGTTTATTATTTATATTCAATTATTTTTCAGTTATTATTAAGTTGATAAAAATATTTTTCTATAAATTAATATGGAATGGTACCATAAATATGTTCAGTCAAACTAAATGCTATAAAAAAGCATGTACCTACTAAAATTCCATTGTTAACATAGAAATTTACACATATACGTTTCAATATTCTACTTTCATTTATACATTTAGATAGTGATCTAACAGTAAACTGTGATGTATATATGCTGGATTATATTCTGTATTTACAGTTCTAATAATGTATATATTAACTGGTTTTTTTACCAGAAGATTAAAAGGTATTGGAAACATAAAACTGAATAAAGTATCATGTCTTCCTATTTAAGATATCAAGGTAATATTACCCTTCTCTCACAGTCAATAAAAGCCACATACAAAGCCTCTTGGACAGTCTCTAAGATTTGGATAGCTGGGGCTGGGCTTGACTTTAGAATTGGATTTCTGGTGTATTTCTTACTCAGCACTGAAGGACATTACCTGTGAAAAAAACAGATTCTAGACACCTAGATTATGGCACCTGAAAATCAAGGTCAAATCTCAGGCATCAGGAAATTGGCCGGTATCAATGGAAATAACTATGGCTTTACTACTCCCAAACCATCTGTTTTTAATGCCATATTTGTCAAAAAATGAAGAGAATGTTTTTATTAGCTTTGTATGTTTAATGCATTTATGATTAATTTGCTTGTATAATAAGATAGTGCTATCAGCACTTAAGTAGGGTGATACAATAATATATAAATAAAATATTGCCCTAGCAATTCAGGGAAACAGCATTCACCACGGTGAAGACCCAGTTAGGAAGAAGTACAAGATTTTCCTTCTTCATATTTATTGTACAAGGGAACACAGACAGCATCCACTCTACTGGTTGTAGATTTCATGAAAGGCAAAAGAAGAGCCCACAAGCCTTTCACATCCTGTTCTAAGCTCATCACTGAATGGTGTGTTCATCTCAGAGATTCTAAATACTTCCTGTCAAAATATAAAGTGTTCAGTCAGGGCTGGCAATTCAGCATGAAGAGGAGGAGGGAGAAATTAAATGACTAGAAACTGCTGCTATAATGGTGTCAAGGAAAGAAGAGGTTGCCCAAGAAGGACAGGGCTAAGGAGCTGCACAGAAATCCTTAGAACATTTTGCAAGCAGCAATACAGAAACACACTTATGCTACATTTTATAAATGCCATAATGTAAATATGTGAAATAATACATGAGTTGCCAAGCAAAAGTATAATTTCTGTGTACAGCTACAAATAACAATACTTAGGATTGATGGCTTTTGCATAACCCTATAAAGCAGATATTATGATGCATGGGACTTTAGTAATATAGTTACTATAGTGAACAAGAAAAAACCATTTTATATCAAATTACATCCTCCTTCCCCTAAAAAGTATCTGACTAAGGCAGAGATAATGTAAAGTTCGACTATCAAAAATGGCTTCATTAAGAACTTTAATGAAGCACATGGGAGCCATTTATTGACTCCTCAACTATTAAGACATAGCATTATTACTGCTCTAATAGTATTTCCATTTTCATTTAGGAAATAACTAATCAAGGGATCAATGTACCAAAGACTTTATTTTCCCTCCCATGGGTCACTGAAAGTACATTTTTTAAAATGCAAAAAACGTAAAGGCAATTCCCCCCAGTGCCATATCACATAAGCAATTTAAAGAAATAACAAGGAATGCTAAAGGTCAATGGCTCCCGATCTAAGCCATGTTATAAAACAAATGAAAATTGTTAGCGGTAATTCTACCTTTCTGGTGGAAGTAAGAGATCGCTTTCACATCAAAGAGGCTTACCTCCAAAGTATGCAAAGCACCTCCACCCTGACCTGCTGTCAACCTGTGAGACATTTCTATTTCTCAGACTCACTTTGAATGCAAACTACTGTTTTCCTGGTAGTTCTCACAGCTCCACTTCCTTTGAGGTACAGATGTGTAGCCAAAGAACCCAATCAGATAACATCCATTTACATATTTATAAAGTCTCCTGTAAAATCTCGTATCAATTGTTGCCACTATATATAGCCCTTTCAAAGTATCTTGTGGGCACAAGCGCTCCACTGCACTGCTCCCTTCAGGAGTCCAGATATATCGTATAATGTGATTTCAATGTAAATGTGGCCCATCACACAATCATACCACTTCACAAACTCTTTTCTGCTGGGGTAGCTTAAATCTAAACACACTCAAGCAGCTTGCTGCACTGGAGCAAGATTTCTTCCACATAAAAAAAAGTCAAAACCCCCAACACAACAATGCCAAGGAAAAAAAAATCTGAACATTTTCTGCAGAAAGATGGGCCGTCTCCAAATCCTTGTGCCCTATCAGACAAATTAAAGTAAATCAAGCATGAAATGAAGCAGAAGAGCCCCGAGATAAGGCTCCTTTAAGTCGTTTACAGATTAGGATAGAGAGAGGTGCATCTGGTCTCTGGCAGTGAAGGAGGCCAGTTTCTCATCTCACAATAGCAGCCTGTGTATAGGATTACCTTACCTTGTCACTGACAAGGGAAAAAGCGCCTGCAAAATGTCTCTAACTAACTTCCTAATGTTCCCAGCTAAGTTCTCTTATTAAAGTATTAACTGTTACAATGATAGAAATAAATTTTGATAAAACAAAATAAAAACAGACACTAGTCTGATTTATGAGCTGGTTGGACACTGATAAACTGGATGCTCTGCTACCAGCCGATGAGCCTCTTTGCTTATCACTCTCAGGATTTCACTGCTAGAGACACAGATAACTTTCCAACTGGAATTAGGGATTCAGTGAACTGTCTGTTACTGGTTGGACTGGTGCTCTAGCAGCACCTAAAAGGGCCTCTTGTGCTATCAGATGGGATTTTGCTGTTGCACACAGGGAGATGCTTCCCTGCTGCAAGCGACAGCCCAGCTCAGAAGTCAGCACGGCTAATGGTTAAACTGGTTCTCCAGCAGCAAACAAGCCACCCTCCTCTTATCAGCTGGGATTCACCCTCTACAAATTGCAGGCCTTCCTTCCTCAGGAAGCTTGTCTCTCCCAGAGCCCCAGTCTCTTGTGCTTCTCCCCACTGAGGCTTGTGCTTCTCCCCACTGAGGCCAGAGCCCAGCAGCACCAGAAGGTGACCTGATGACAGATGCTCTCCTGGCTTTCCTGGAACAAGGTGGTCACTGCAGTTCCTCATTTTCAACATGATTTAACTCCACTATGCACAACCAGTTGTGATTTGCATACGTATATCGTGCTTGGAGGAACTGCTCCCACTGTGCCCCTTTTTGTAGCTCTGCTGTGGTGTGCTAGCCTACAAGTGCAGTAATTCTTCTGGGTACAAAGACAAGCACTAGCCCTAAAACAAGCCCAAGTAAGGGTTCTCTAGGCACCCCAGCAGTAATCAAACATATTTATTTAACAAGAAGAAAGCAGGCAGATGCAAAATATCACCTGTTCATTGCTGGATGTGTAAAAATCTTGCTTTAAAAGAAGTAAAGTAACAAATCAACTCATAATTACTGCGTGCTTTATAAAATTCAGCTTTTAATTCTCTTTGTGAATACAGAAAAATATATAAAATGTTTCTTTGTGGTGAAAATCTTCCATCTGTAGATGCCAAAGCAGTGCTACAAAGAAAGCCTAACACATAATGCTCTGCTTGTTAGACATCTTACCTCACATACTCGTACATTAAGATGTATATGCTCTCTTAATTCCAGTGACAATGTATGTGTTCCGTCAATATTCACTGTGTATGAACAGTGTTCCCATGGTGAAAATACATAGGATAATGCTTTTTAATTTACTCAAACTCTAGAACGAAGAAAAATCTCCCATCATTATAGTAGTATAGACTAGTATCAGACAAAGATAGCACTAATTTCTCCTCAAAGCTCTAAAAAAAGGGTGCCAGTGCAGCTCTTATTTGCCAATCGAGACTATTTTAAATCAGATGTATTTGATTCTGATACGCAAAAAATAAGACACAACCAATCCAGAAAGCAGAGTGCAATTTTACTGAACTAATCCAAAAGGAAAGTAGGGCAGGATTGTAGGAAGTATGAAATTGTCCTTCGGGCTCTAACTGCCAGACTCTAAACCGATGGCACTTCAGGAAATCTTTCTGAATGTATTAAAAAACGGAAGGGAGGACACACTGAGCCTCACTCAAGAGCACTTTCTCACCAGCAGTTTATATCACACTGAAACCTTTATAGTCTTGTGGCATTTTGGGGGTATTCTTAAGAACACCTCCAAATCCACGTAATGTTCAACTCAAGCCAAATGGGACTGGCCCTCCTAGTCCAATACTCAGACACCACTGGAGGTTTTTTATTGGTATTTTTTCTTTTTTAAGACTATTTTTTATTTAAATATTTACTTTTATTAGCCAAGCATCATTCACTGCTATGAAAATGAAATATAAGGATTACAAACAGTACAGATAGGTAGAATTATGCATGGAAACACTTTCACAGAATCACAGAATCACAGAATTGTAGGGGTTGGAAGGGACCTCTAGAGATCATCGAGACCAACCCCCCTGCCAAAGCAGGTTCCCTACACCAGGTCGCACAGGTAGGCGTCCAGGCGAGACTTGAATATCTCCAGAGAAGGAGACTCCACAACCTCCCTGGGCAGCCTGTTCCAGTGCTCCGTCACCCTCACCGTGAAGAAGTTCTTACGCACATTTGTGTGAAACTTCCTATGCTGCAGCTTATGTCCATTTCCCCTCGTCCTGTCTCCACGTACCGCTGAAAAGAGACTGGCCTCACCACTATGGCTGCCACACCTCAGATATTTATAAACCTGGATCAGGTCCCCTCTCAGTCTTCTTTTCTCAAGGCTAAACAGACCCAGTTCACTTAGCCTTTCTTCATAGGGGAGATGCTCCAGGCCCTTCACCATCTTTGTGGCCCTCCGCTGGACTCTTTCCAAGAGATCCCTGTCTTTTTTGTACTGGGGAGCCCAGAACTGGACACAGTACTCCAGATGAGGCCTTACCAGGGCAGAGTAGAGGGGGAGGATCACCTCCCTCGACCTGCTGGACACGCTCTTCTTAATGCACCCCAGAATGCCATTGGCCTTTTTGGCCACGAGGGCACACTGCGAAGATACTGTTTGAGGAAGGAAAAGGCAAATTAAATTTCTTTCCTCACAAACTGTCAAGATTTTCTTCATCGGTCTCAGCATGTACAACCAAAACCCCTCTTTCCTAATGAGAAAAGTGAACTTCTGTTTGTACGCTTAAAACAATGCCTGTTCTCATTTTCACTTGGTCTTACCTTTTAAAATACACATCACAAAACTGCATCAGTATAATATCTTATGTTGACACATATGATGAAACAGTGATGAAAAACTATAAGAAACTGTCTAATTACGCCTGCAATATGGATGAACAAATGATCCAAAATGTAAAAATATTCAAGCCCAATGAGATTAACACACCTGATTTCCAACTGCTGCTCTTCTCAGAGAGATACAGCGTGAAATGTGAAGGAACTGTAAAACATGATGTGATCCAGTGAAATTTTGCACTCTTTTTCTTACGTTAATGTCATTATTTGCACACATCTATGAAAGGTATGAGAGGAAAAAGAACAAAGTGTATTTTTCACCCCAACATTATTTTCAATTAACTGAGACCATAATATAATTCTCTTCAGATAACTGTTATATGTACACATCTATGACCAACTGATGGATTCTAATAATCGCTCCCTGCTTGCTGCTTTCAAATAATAAACTAACTTAAATAACACCAAAAAGGAAAAGGGCATGCTTTATTTTCCTATTTATTAATACTAGAGAAGGTAACATGTTTATACAATATTTACAGTGTTCCAATTTCTGTAGCTGACACATAAAACATTAAGGACAAATTTTTTCACACCTCAATGTATCAGGAAGATTCAAAATTTCCATACTACATTAAAAGTGTGAATACTTGCTGTGTAAAAGTTTACTTTTTGCTCAGTAATGTACTGTATTACGTGACATCATTTTCGTAATTTTTTTGTAATCTGTAACTGCTGGGATTTCCAAAAACATTTTCAAAACTAATAGCAGTTCTGTATTAGACAAGCAAACCAGATTCTCCAAGCTGTGTACCACCTACTATTGGAAACTGTTATAATAAATGATATGGATATTAATGACATTAAATGATAATAACTGACAACTGTATGAAATCATTTATTATTAGCTTCTGCTGATCAACTGTTATTCAAATGCTTTAAAAAAAGGAAAGTATTCACTGCAGTGTTAGCAGTGCGGTGAATAATAAAATGCAATGTGGCACTGTTTAGGTATAAAGGCAAGATAATAGACAGCATTTGAGCCTGATGGCCTCTATCAACAAACCAACAATGCATTATAAATTTTTACAATTTTTACCATGAAAAAGACCTTTGGCCACTACCATCACTTTAAATTATTTGCCTGTTCCATTCTCACAACATATTTCATTTCTTCAAAAGGAATGAGGAAGGTTTCAGAATGCTTACATATCTCATGTGCTAAAATGAACTTCACAGATTAACAGCTTCTGAAAATACAAAATGCTTCCGTACTTCCCATTTTATAAGCGTATTACCTAGCACAAAAAGTCTGATGAAAGATCCTCAGAGCCATGAGGATCTGCAACGCAAACATAAATTTGCCCTTATTATCTGGTACACCAACAAAAGCCAAAGTTCTATACTGGTTACGTCAGCCATGGAGAGGACTCTGACATGGAATTTTCTGTTACCAGGTCTGTGCAAGTTACAGATATGATGCAGGCAGTACCATATACAACCATCCTGACTTCTAGTTTCAATAGGCAGGCACATTTTTAGAGCTGGGTCGTTATCAAGATAAGTGAAGAACAAGACTTGAGTTCACACTTAGGGTCCATTAGATGCCATTACACACTTTAGATCCACTATCATGCAAGAAGAATTTATTTTGATTTATGTACCTCTAGCCTTCTGTTAAACAATTTGATGATTTAGCTAGTTCAACCAGAATCCATTTTAACCCTACTAAACTTTTCCACTGTTCAACAATATGCAGTGAGAATTACAGACCATATTAACATATTTTATAGTAAGACTGAAGCTATTAAAAATCACTCCCCTAATTTCATTGATTTATACTGTAAATCGGACTTAAAATGATTCAAACATATTTCCAAAAACAAAACAAAACAAAACAACACAGGAAGAAAATAAAATGCATTATATATTGAATATCTTTACAATACCTTACAACACATTCATTTCTTCTGAAATATAGTGTTATTTTTCAAACAGATGAAATATATGATGTAAAAAATTATCTGCTATATTTAAAGTAGAATTTCAAAATAATCACGTCTTAAACTCTGTTCGTTTACTGCAGATCTTAATAATCTAAAGCAAAGCTGGTCCAAAAGAGACCTCTTAAGACCTCAGATTGTTATCAGCAGTTCTAATAGAGTAAGTGCATGCAGAATTGTCATGTTTGATAGACTATGTAAGCTCATGCATTTACATGAGCAACAGACACAGCAACATAAGAGAAAGCAGAGTCCTTACTTAAAATTGTCTTACTTAAACACTCAGTCAGTGAGAACCAGATTTTACTGTTCTGAACATATCTGTCTACTCTGTCTATTCTTTGTATGTGACAGAGGTAGTTGAGGTAGCATGAACATGAAGATATCTTATGTTGCAGAAACAGTCCGAAGTATCATACAATTACATAGTCCAAACTAGATCCGCAGATCTAAATGATGTTGCATAGAAAAATGTGGCTCAGTAAAATCCAGCTCTGCTCCCTCTCCTCTGTAGTGCATACCAACAATATATCAAACATAAAATCAATTTCTAAAAAAAATACACGTATCTTTATTTCTTTGGGAATTGGTATACTCTGTTGAACTGTGACTGTATTCACAGAGGACTATTCATCCTCTCTGAAGGCAGCACTGAGTTAAAAGTATTCTCTCCTCAGGAGCATAGTAAGTGAGTAATTTACCACAAGAAAGCAACTGTACTTGTCTGCAACATAAACCCTCACTGAAATGAATCTCTTAATTTTCCCATAAAGTTGCAAGTTGCTTTAAACAAACAAACAAACAACAAAAATGCATAGACACTCATTATTTAGCTAAATAACAGTCTTTGTTCCCAAAATAAACCTCTACATTTCTCAGCATGTATATTCTTAAGTTTCAAGTATAGACAGTCTAATATAAAGCAGCCTATAGATCTGATTATCAGAAGCAGATAGGAAGGTCAGGCATGTAAACTGTCAAACTGTTGAGAACAATCAGGAAAGAATACTTTTTACTGCTACTGCCTAAGGCCCTCTTAACTGGTTGGAAACATGACCACTACAGCTTCTATACACTCTATGCATTTTTCATAGCAGACATACTAAAGAAAACTGTTCTGTGAGAGCATAACTTAGTCAACATCTTTTTTGAATTTTTGAAAAAATATACACCAAAGTACATTGTTTTAATAAATAATTCTTGTGACAGTTTAGTGTTTGGGATTGAAACACATAAAACAAGTAATCAACAAGCCACACTCCATGCCACTGTCAGCTGTCTCTGCTGGATGAAGCATGTACTTTGCACTGCTGAAGCAATAAAATGTTTTTCCGCTCAAATGAAACAATATACAAATAAATAAAATGAACCTTCTGCTGCTCTCTCAAAAGTCTCTTTAATAAAGTTTTAAAAATACAGTAAGTATTACTATGCTAAGCAGTAACTATTCATACAGCAGTATAAAGTCCTTGCCTTCCTAAGCTCAGCGTCTTACAAACATTTAACCATCTTACAAATATTTGTTCAACAAACCTACAGGTATTTTAGAAAGTGTTCATCATATATTTTTGGAGCACTGAAGGCACCATTTCCAAGGGGCGGTGAGGATGGGGAGTGGGAGAGGGGCTCTAAATTATATCATGCAACTGTTGTTTGTTAAAAAAAAAACAAAAAAACTGTTGGCTATTTTCACTCTAAAGATACAAGCGCATTTCTCTCTCACCTCGCTCTTGCATGCAAACTAAAACAGATTGTCTCATTTTCCCTCTTTGCACATATTACATATATAATGCCAATCAGTTTACTAATTACTCCAAAGCTAAAATGAAACTTAAATTTATACAGGTAGATGAGGCTTCATTTATTCCTTGTTCTCAGGGCTTTGACACTTGAAGAAGGGTAAGAGGGAGAGCACTGGAACGAGCAAGAAATCTTCAAAAATGGTTTGGTTCCAAATACCCTAATTCCCATTAGAAGCATACAACTACTTTATCTTTCTTCTTTTGCCATTAATTACAAATAAATTCATCTTTCTCTTGTGAAGCCTGAAGTTTGTTGTTGTTGTTAGATGAGTTGCATTCAAACTCCAACAAAAAAAGATGAAGCCAACATTGAAATTCATCTCACAGTCCAGAATTTACTTAACGGCCAGCCTGTGTGCTGTGATAAACGGAATGATGATCCGGCAACATGTCTTTATCCATGGTTTGCTTTAATTAACGCCGGCTTGTTTGTTGAAGAGATGATTAATATGCCAATGAAAATTGCATAATTGAATACCACAACACTGGCACAATCAGAAAGACACATGCAGTTTTTTGATTAACATTTATTATTATTATTATTATTGTGTGTTTTAATGTTCTCACTATGAAATGATGCAGGTTTTGACTGAGAGGTGAGGAAAAGCCAGGTTACGTACAGGATTCTCCATGGGCAAGGGAAAAGATATGATGCAATTTAATCATGCAAGCATAGTTCCTTGGTCAAGCAGCCATTTTTCCAAACACAGAAGCAAAAACATCTCAGAAAAAGAAAATACAGGAAATATAACAAACTATATCAAGGAAACAAACAACAAAAATAAAAAGGGCAATGACCACGTGACAAAAAGAAAAGAAATGAGTATGGAAAACCTAAGCAATAATTTAAATATTTGAAAAATCAGTACATGGGAAGCAGAGGAAACAGTTTTCAAGTGGCTGAAAAAGCAAGAAACTTCTGCTCTTAAAGCATTGACATATTACAGTAACAAAGCATTATAGAATAGGAAATCTGAACTATCATCCTTTTCCAGGACATCAACTGAACAAATGTCCTAATTGCAGTTTCTTGAACATATACACTAAGAAAATCCATGTTACAACTAGCTCAACATTGTCAACTAAGGTAGGTTATAAGCGGATAGGGTTTTATTCTAGCTATATAGTGATTTTCTTCTTATCCCAATAGCATAGGGCAGATATTAATGTTTCTTAACACTCGTTCTCATGCAAAGACTAATTTTTAAGGGGTAAGAAGATCCCCTTACTTTACAAAACTGAATTCAGATTTGCACAGAAATTCAATGGGATGTGTAACAATTCTGTAAATACCTCAGCTATTTTGGAAATTAGCTATTAGAAAATACACAATTTTTGAGCTAAAGTGAGCCCAAAAACTTTTGTGAGCTCTCCCCCCAAATGAGCATCTATATACTAACTTCATATTTTCTTCAGTGGTCTAAGCAGGCACGAGAATTTTCTGATAACTGAAGTTCTGTTATTTAGATTAATAAACACTTGCAGAGGATAACACAAAGCAAATACTGCTGCGCCTTTACTATAATCAAATAAAACAGGAAGGAAAGATTCCCCTTATTTCTTTCTATAAAAACCAGCACAAGTAGTAGATTTCTGCAAGAATTGCTTTTCATGGATCCTTTCACATTGTCCTTTGACAGAGGAGAGGAAAAAGGATGGATACAAATGTCCATGGGAAAGGATCATGCACTCTCACTACAACCTTTAATGTGTGCTTAAGGTGACCCTCTATGGTACTGTTGGAGGTGCCGCTAGTTCTGAGCAGAAATATTAAGAGTTCAGCTGACCACAGCACATCCTGAAAGAGCGGGACTGTGCAGAGGACATTAATCCTCCTCAGGGCCATCCATTCTCTTCCATGCTTCAAGCGTGGTTTCTTGAAGTGAATATATTTGTTAAGAACTATCCTATAGAGGCATGTACAACAGAGAAGCTTTTCAAAGGGGCCCAACCAAGGGTTCTCCCACTTTTTCCCATGTCTGATTTCCCAGTCTGCAGTTTAGGTTGAAGGTTACTCAAGCTCTTATCTATCTACATTTGCCACTCAATATTAAGGAAATACTGGCAGGGAAAACAAGATGAAGCTTTTTCTTTCTGAAGAGACACAAAGGAGTTGCAGAAGCCACTCCTCTATTTCCTCACTCTGTGTGTTTCTCTGTACAACTAACAAAGACCTTTTAGTTTGTAAAGGGACATCAGAATTACATAACAATACAATCTATCACATCAGTTAGGGGCAGAGAATCACAGCTACCAAAAGCCACTCACATTTTTCTTTTTTTTTTAAAAAAAAAAAAAAACAAGAAACAACAACACAACACACTTGGGAAACGTTTGATGGCTGAAAAGGCACAAACATTGTAATGCAACAATGACGCATAGAAAAAAACAGTTGTTCATAACTCAAAGATGGTAAAAAACAAAAGTTATGAAGGAAAGTTCTTTCTTAGGCCTAAGTCTGTGATAAAAGCAATCACCGAGGAGCTCCTCCAGTTTCACAGGAAAATAAAACTTCCTAGCAACAAGATCCAGGAAACAGTGAAAGAACTATAAGTGCTGAGGTCCCCCACCATGTGCAACATCTGATTTGGAATGACGAAAACACTACCCAAAAATTGTGGGGAAAAATAATACATTGCCCAATATGGGAATAAGCAGCCAGATCCATCTTTCAAATAACATTTGAAATTGCATTATTCCTGTTATTACAGTTTTGAAGCTACTGTACTCTAACATTTGAGCTGTGGTATCAGGAGAGTCAAACATTAAGTTGCAATAGATCTCTCCGTTCATGCTGCCCCATAGATTGTACAGGCACACAATGCAGTTTGCTTAACTGTAGGTCAAGCCTGCTGTTCCCAAAGTTTCCAGTCATTTAATTTTTTTCTGTTAAATTTTATACTGCATACTAAGGTATATAAAATCATGACGACTATGTTCAGCAGTTCAAATCAAAGCTGTAGTTTTGTTTCATGACTTTACATTTACCTTGCATTTCATGTAAATAAAATATTTTACTTTTTAATTCTCAGAGTTCTGAGAACTATAAGCTCTCTGTAGAGCTGGAAAAGAAGTAAGTAAGATGATAAGGCAGAAACATGAATGGTAGGCAGAGCAATAAACATTCCTATTTTTTACGCTTATGGAACTGCAAATCATCAAATAAATTAATCAAACAAAGTGTAAAATACACCAAAAGAAAGTTATTTTTCCATACAACACCAAGGCAACAGCATGAAAGCCAAAGGTAGAGCAATAACAGAAATTTATAAAAGAAAAGTCCATCAAAAATATCAAACACTTCTTTACAGATACGATCTCTGATCAAGGAACCTGGAAAGTTCACAATTCCAGAAGATGACTAGGAATGCTAGCAGATATATCACTGTCCAACTAACATTCTTATAATCTTTCCAAATGTATCCATTGGTCACAAGCAGATACAGTTCTAAATATACATGACTGCTCAGTAGAGCCTTAACACATTTCTTTTGCAAATCCAGTGTTCTGAACCTTTTAATGTCTTTCACAAATTTATCTTGTACAGCTACCAATCAATCCTCTTCTTTCTCCATGAAATCCTCAAATTTCTTAGTATGTTTCTGCTATCCAGACATGTCTGACCTAGAACATAACTAGTTCTCAATGGAACCACAGACCTATATTTTAATTCACATTTTAATTCATATGTAGATTCTGAACCAACAAAAGAAACATACTTTTTTTTTTTTCCAGAAGTTTCTAAAGCTCTTTAACAACTTAATAACCTTATTCAAATAATTAATGAAGTTATTAAGTAAGTCAAATAAATAAATCCTTGTGAAGAACAGATCTCTTTACATTATTACCAGATGGTGCCCCAAAATTAAATAATTGATCATTTTATAAGAATCTTTTGTTTACAGTTCTCGAGCCAGGTTCTCTCCAAGTGATTGTTCACATCCATGCCAGTTTGAATTAATCAGTTTGGGAGTATGGTTTCATAAGTATCAGATGTTTTATTAAAATACAAATGTATCAGACTTCTTCTTTACTAATACGTAATTCAGGTTTTAAATACCCAATATAAAGAGACACAAAGTCTCCTTCTTAGAGATGTGAGTTTAACATTCATGATACCACTTTCACGTATAGAACAGTGAACCATTCATTCCGATCGGCGAACACAGGACTTAAACAGGACTGCCTTCTGAATATCCACTCCTCAAATCAGTGAGGAACCCACTATGGTTTCTGGGCTTTTCTTTCCAAATATTTCATTTGCAACATGCCCTGGAATAGTTCAGGTTACTGAAATTAATTACTTCATTCAGCTGTTCAGTTATTTCCTTGACAATCCTGACGCATGTTGAAATGTTTGCAAATGCTACTTACTTCCAGTATTTCCTTTAATTTTTTTTTTATTATTATTCTATAATTTGTTACGCAACTAATTCCAAAGACTGTTTTTAAAAGATTTATTTTAAAAACTTTCATAGCCACTATATGACTCATTTTTACAACCGTTGGAACGAAAGCTTTATGTTGTGCCAATACTTAAACAGAAAGGGGATGACCTGGATAAGTGTCCTGTCAGTCTGATATTGATACACAGCAAAGCAATGGAACAGATGACATAGAGCTTAATTAATAAAAAAATAAATAGACGTAATAAAATTAGTGCCAATTGACATATGTTTATGGAAAATATTTTAAAATACTAACTTTGTATTTTCTATTAACAGAATTATGTTTAACTGATAGAAAGCATAGGTTAGCACTATTATATTGACACTTTTGTAAAGTATTCAACGTAATATGATATTCCAATTTAATTAGGGCTAAAATATCAATAGTGAAAAAATAAAGCTGAGTGGAAACTGGACAAATGACAAATATGAAATTTGTTAGTCACTGATTGGTTGTACTTCTAGAGAAGTCTGGGAAGCTCTGCTTTTTGACTCTTTGGTACTTAGCATTCATAAAAATGACCAAGAAGAATAAAAAAATTTAACAATAAAGTCTGTGGACAACAAAACAACTGGATAATGAAGAAGAACAGCAGAATGAGCTGGCTACCTGCTCTCAATTCTTGTGTATTACAACACAGAAAAGCATAGTGCCCACAGGACCAGATAATGGCAAATGTAACCACAGAGCAGGGAACTCTCTTCATAGAAGGACTGGTAGTGAAAAAATGTTTGTGGATTCAGGTCTGTTATCAGCTGAACAGGATTTTACAGTTGAACACAGTATCCAAAAGTGGCAATGAGCTAAACAGTAAAAAATCCTACCAAACAGTAGCAATGGAAACATGTATTGTGGAGCAGTAAAAAATTTAGATCAGCTGGGTAAGGTGGCATTGACATGGGTGTACAAAAATTCTGTGCCCAGTTCCAGGAAGAAAAGTATATTCATCTTGGGACTGCTTAGAGGAGGTTTAGTGGAAAGATATGACAATAACAAAAATGTCAGAAACTATGTCTTATGGTGTGAGTTAAGAAATTAAATCTTTGTATCTTATGTTATGGTTTGACTTGGACATACACATACCTAAAAGGAGAACAGATGTATGATGGTAGACCTCTTGATCAAGCCAACATGGATAGAGCAAAGATGTAAGAAAATGGCTGGAAGCTGCAGGCAGACAAATTTTAAAATGTCCAGCCTACTTTAATGTAAAAGAATTATCCAATACTGAAGCAAAACATTAAAAACTATAATATAAAAAAAAAAACTTAAATTTAAATCCATATATATAGATTATATATAGAAAATTTAAGTTCAAAACTTAAAATTCCTCTACTCAGTACTGGTGAGTACTATGAAGTACTATGTCCACAGTACTTTGGACTCCTCATAAGACAGACATGGACATACAGAAGAGTACCCTGATGTCACGGAGTTAACGAGATCAATTTACGCCCATGACAGGGAGCGGTAGGCCCCTGCCCTCCCCTCCCCAGCCCACAGAATGGGAAGGAAGGGAGGAAAACAAAAACAGCTGCAACAATCTATGGAGGAAAACTTATTTTACTAACTATGATATCGGAATGCAAGATAACACAATATAATACAATCTGATTGAAAATTGAGACAATAAATCGAATAAAACAGGAGAGAGAGAGTTCCCGAGACCGATTCAAACCTGAAAAGCTTGGAACGGCCAGGAAAGCACCTTCCAGCACCCACTGCCATGCAGTAAGAGACCGTCCCACCCGGAAGGGCCAGACTCCATGACTTCTGTAATGTATAGGGATAGGTGCCTGGAATTGGAGCATTAACACTTTAACTCCCAGTGCACTACATGATGTTTTGATGCGGAATACTGAGAACCAAAAACAAAACAAAAAAAAACATAAAACCATGACACCTGAGAAGGGTCACAAAGATTATAAAGGGACTAGAGCACCTCTCCTGTGAGGAGAGGCTGAGAAAGCTGGGACTGCTTAGCCTGGAGAAGTGTCACTGTAGATCTTATAACTACTTGAAGGGAGGGTACAGAGAGCATACAGCCAGGCTCTTTTCTGTAGTGCCTTAGTGTAATACAAGAAGTAATCAGTACAAAGTGAAACATGGAAGGTTCTGACTGAACATCAGGAAGCTTTTCTTTACTATGAGGGTTACTCAACACTCAATATGTTGCTCAGAGTTTGTTGAGTATACTTCTATGGTGGTATTCAAAAGCCATCTATGCATAGTGCCAGACAGTCTAGCAAACTCAGTTGCCCTGCTGGAGCTGAGGAGTTGGATCAGACAGCCCCAGAGGTCCCTCTCCAATCTCAATCATTCTGTAATTCCATAATTCTGTAACATTTGGGCGCAAATGGTAGCGGTTGCTTGATCCTACTAATCCTGAAGGCTGGATGTTAGGAAATACTACTTTTCTGAAAGAGTGGTAAGGTGCTGGAATGGGTTGCCCAGGGAAGTGCTGGAGTCACTGATACTAGAGGTGTTCCAGGAACATTTAGACGCTGTGTTGAGTGACACGGTTTAGTGAGAGCCACTAGTGACTGGTGGACGGTTGGACTGGATGATCCTGCAGGTCTTTTTCAACTTTGGTGATTCTATATGATTCTATAACAGATGTACTGTAGGATCTGTAGTATGAACCCTGTTGCTGAATGTATTTATCAATTACCTGGAGAAGATGCTGGTGTACACAGTTGTCAAATTTGCAGATGACTCAGAATTAGGAGGAAAATCAAGCATAGTCATTCAGTATGAACTAGACAGTCTGGAAGAGCAGGCTTACAGGAAAAAAAGGCTCCAAATATTACGAGGTAGAGTAAAATTCTTAACAGTGGTGTGTATCAGGAGATCAAGAAATACTGGATGTGAATTGGAACAAGAAAGGTTCAGAGTGGATATGAGGAGATACTTCTTCCATTGTCAAGACTGTGAGGCATTGGAGCAGGTTGCCCAGGAAGCATGTGCAGTCTCAAACTTTGGAGATCTTCAAGATCCAGCAAGATAAAAACCAACCTACTTGGTCTTTTTTGAGCAGAAAACTAGACCAGACAACTCCTGAGGTCCCTTCCAACCTAAATTATTGTACAATAGCATATTGTTTTAAGAGTATACTATGCTTCAGCTAAACTCGGCATAAAATATATCTTGAGATTTATTGCTATTCAAACTGGATGTTCTTTCTTGGCCTATAAACTTATAAACATAACAATTCTGAAATTTACCTACACATTTTATTTATAAGATTTATTTTTAAATAGTCTAGAAACTAAAGATAATTTTCAATAAAAAAAGACAATTTAGATTTTTTGTTCCTGGCACAGCAGGAAGAAACATTAAACTGGTTGCTATATTGAATATTAAACTGGTTGCTATACTGAAGATACTGATTTTAATCGTAAGATAAAAGATAGGATAGTACGACCATATTTTGTCATCCTGATGCACAAGCAGTTGTACATACAACTATTATTAAAGCAGAATTTACATTTATCAATGCATAGATGAAACATTATCCCAAAGAGAAGGGAGATGATGGGGAAAATATCAAACACTAACACAGCACTTTAAAGTGTTCCTTCTTTTTTTCTATCAAAATATGAGAGATTGAAGACTAGAGTAACCACATTTAAGACTCCTTTAAATGTGAGTTCTTAACAGAGCATAAAGCATTATCTTGCTACTCACATCAGCCTAATGAAGTAAATGCCTTCAAATTTAAGGAGAAAAAAGAAACAAAACAAAAAACAACAAAAATACTCTACTGTATCTTGTGAGGATAACCCTTATAGTAAGTGATTATACAGCTTGCATTTACTTCTAACGAATTTGGTGAACAAACAGGATTCTAAGTGACTCATGGCTACTGTGCTCTCATGATATATACAACTTAATAAAAGAAGCTCCAGGAGAAAATGAGACTAGCATAATCACACAGCATCCAATATGTAGAAAAGTGCACTGTGTTGCATAGTATATTAATGCCATAAAGGAAGTAGCTCAGTGTATGTCATTCCCTAGAGTTTCTGACTCAGCCACTTGTGGTGGCTTTTGAAAACATGTTCCACTTTACACAGTTAAGCCCTAAAGAGACAATATCATCAAAGGTTCAGCATCAAACCAATTCATTGTTTACATCACAAGATCTTGTCCCTGGTTGTTTTACCTGAACAGGGTTCCAACTAGATATAAAGGCTGGGAAATAGCTATTTCCTATGTCCCTGATGACTGACCAAATTCGTACCCTGAGGTTCAGGGTGCATTATTATTTTTTGTAATAAACCATAATAATGTTACAAACATTAATTGCATAGCCTCAAAATCCCCAGCGATGATGCATTTTCACATTCAGTGGGACGTACATTTAAAAAAAAAAAAAAGTTAAAAAAATGAAACAACCACTGTTTTACTTCTCTTACATATCTTATGGTTATAAATGATTTCCAGAATTTTGATAACCTACCATTCTCAAAGACTGTAACTGTAACAGTAATGCTCAAGTGCAAAGAAAGAGAAAAGCAAGCTGCAGTCATTTCAAGATACGTAGAATTAACTTTGTTATTCTATTTAAGAAAAGACTTTCCCATATGTGACCTAGTCATGAAGCAGTTCTGCGTGAAAGAAGAAAAACAAGATTTAAGATGTTTTAGCCCTATAGATAGTTGTAACACTTTTTTTGTTGCAGTGAAAGAAATCTTATGAAACTCTGTTTTCTTTCTTATTTTTCAATTCACTAAAACTACCTTCCCTGTAAAACATTAAAAAGCATCTTGGTATTGTTGCTCTGTACTCTCAGAACAAGAATGACTTTTCTGGAAGTGTTTCCTGATATTATTAGTTGGAAATATGATGTGCAGTCAAATATGTAGGAAACAAAAATACTAAATTAAACATACACTGAATGAAATCAGTCAATTTTGAAATTAGAAAAGCAGAATTTGATCCCCATTACCTTTTCTTGTATTTAAATAATCTTATTCCATGATTCTGCAAATTAAACAGAAATAAGAGCATGGCTATTATCATGAAAGAAGAAATGGGAAAAACTACAACTGTTACTCTGATATTACTTAGGAATCAAGTCAATTCAGGAAAGAAGAATTACAAGGAGGATTCAAAAACCAGTTTTTTAAATTGAGATTAACACTAACTTCAACTGTCTGAAATCTAGATGTCAAATTCACGGTACTCATCCAGGTTTTTCCTGCAGTAAACTGAATCACAATCCAAGCGATAAAATTATCCCCTTTCATGTAGATAACTATCTTAAAAATGGAAGGAGTCAAGGTGTTTATCTTCCTCCATTGATTAAAGACTACCTTAAACTAACTTTTAGATGACTAAATTTAGATAAAACAAAATTAAAAGGAACATCTCCTTATTTGTTGAAATGCTACTCTAACTTAGAGTTGCAAACAGGGAGAGATTTGAAGGGCAGTAAGTTACATGCCTACAAGCACACAGGCACCAAAATTAAAATCACAAAAAAGTGGGCTTGCTACTCAGTGGGGTAGATGTTGCAGTGACAAAGGACATGAAACAGCCTCAGGCACTGAAAACCTTCGTCGGTTCAGTTTTTACTTCTAAGTTGTGCCCTCAGGCTTCTTGGGTTTCTGAAACTGGTTATAATCTAGACCATGATCTATCAGATTGGAAGGCTGAATAAGGCAGCACTTAAGGAAACTGTACAAATCAAATTCCATGAAACCACATCCTTGCACCCAAGGATGATGAGGGATCTTGCCAATGTCATTCTGAATCCATTTTCTACTACCTTTGAAATGCTGTGGCAGCTGTGAGGAGGGAAGTCTCCCAGTGCCTAGAAATACGCAAATGGAAGCATCCCAAAGCCTAGAAATAGCAAATGTTATACTAACTGATCAGGAAAGAAAAGAAGGAGGATCCAGGGAATTACGGGTTGTTCAACTTGAACTACATCTTCAAAAACACTATGACACAAATCCTTCTCAATGTCATGACAAAGCAAAAATAGGACAAGAAGATGGTCAGGAATACCAACATCACCACCTTGTGTGATGGGATGACTGGCTCAGCAGGTGAGAGGACAGCTCTGGATATTGTTTGACTTTAAAAAGTCTTTCCACATAGAATTCTCACATGTAAAATGGTTAATTACTAATTGGATGGACAGATCACAATGTTGGTAAAAAAAAACTGGCTGATCCACTGTAGCTAGAGGACTGTCAACAGTGGTATGAAGTCCAGCTGGAGGTCAGTTACCAATGGCATCTCCCAAGCCAATTCTGGGGCCAGCACTGTCTAATATCATTATTCAAAGCCTGAACAATAGAGAAGAAAGCCATGATGACATCAAATTGGTGGGAGCAATTCAGAACCACCAGAAGGCAAGACTGATACTCAGAAGAACAATGACAACCTGGAAAAATGAGCTGACAGAAACTTAATGAAGTTCAAGCAAGTCCTGCACTTGAGCAAGGTTAGCAACATGCAACAATACAGGTTGGGTATTGGTCACCTGAATAGTAAATCAGCTAAAAAGACAAGGCAATTTGAATGAGTTCAGTAAACATGAGAAGCAACCACATACTGGTTTGAGTCGGTGGGAAGACTGACAGGCTGCTGAAGAAAGGGGTGACAGAGAGAGTTGGATCCATCTCAGAAGAGGAAGAGGTTTTAGATGTTGTCTTAAAATACCTAGTGGGTGGCTAAAGTCATGATAAAGTCACTCTCCTATTGGAGGTGCCCAGGGAGAAGACAAAAAAAAACTGTATAAAACTTGCAACAAAAGAAATTCTAACTAGACGTTAAGAAAAAAAATTCACACACACACATACACACACAAAAACTAGTCAAATATGGAAGAGTTAAATATGAAAATCAAACACTGAACATGGCTAAGAAAGTCTGCAGAATCTCCATTTTTAGAGACTTTGAAACCTTGACTGGGGATGGCCCCAAGCAATGTGATTGAAGTTAGCCCACCTCTGAGCAAGGTATAAGACTAGATGACCTCTGAATGTGCCTTCCAATCTCAACTATACTATGATTCTAAATAGTGGCATTATTCATAGCTATTAATGAAAAACTATCAATTAATAATTGATACATTAATACTTAATGTCTCCATAAATCAATGCAGTCCTGGATTAAAAAGTCTGATTACATTTAAAAAACATTATCAGTGAAAGAAAAATGTCTTGCATAGTAATCTAAATAAAAAACACAGCTTTCCTCTTATTCATAACTCATGTCAGTTATTCATGCTTTCTCTTTCCGATATGTAAAACACATTTTCAATACATATCAGAACTAAAGATGGGGTCAAGTCTTAATAATTCAGTTCTTAATTGAAGTTCAGTGGAATATAGGTAGCAAGATAACTGAAGAAAAGAATGTAGAAAATCTCACTCCAGTAGCTGCTTATCACTATATATATCTAGAGCTCCCTTTATTCTGATTCTATAGGTGTCTAAACACAAACAGAATTGCATTCTGGGGTAATAGGTTAATACACCTCTAAATATATCAAAATTCAAAAAGAAAAAGACGTTCCTTAGCCTCAGAGCCAAACACACCTAAACAGAACACAGTAGGGTGTGGAGCAGAGCTCCATGACATCTACTCTCATGACTGAATCTATGGTTGTGACCATCATTCAAATACACCCTGATCTAGGAGCATCTGGCTCCCATTCACCCTGAGGAGATCCCAACCCTCATCTCTCACCTCCAAAACTGCTTCCTAAAAGAAAGTTGGAGCTTCTCTATTCATCCAGTGTGGTTCACGTTTCCAGTCAAACATCAAATGGTAAACCCAAGAAATGTATGAAATAAAAACAAACATTAGAAAGGTAGACCAAAAAGCTTCACAGCTTCTTACTGCATGAGGGGGGCAGCAGTCCTTGTTATTTTTGGTATCCAGTGGTTCTGGATTAACCTGCAACTGAAACTGCATGCTCCCCTCTGTGACTCTCATCAGTAACACTGCAATGTAAATCACATTCCCATACTGTAACTACATAAGACTAATCTAAGAGAATAGATATTCTCAGTATAGCTCCAACAGCCTGTCTTCTGAAGGGCAGTAAACAGCTCTTTAAATCAACAGCTGAGCCAGTGCAGTATTACTGTCACTACATACAGTGTTTCCAGCCCAAGAAGAACATATCATAAGTTTCATGCTGTATTTCCCAATAATTTAGTGTTTTATGTTAAACTTAGACTTCGAGTGACCTGACATTGATGATGTTTATCTACTCCTTATGCTGCGAGATACTAAGAAATGTCTCCAACATTCCCAGATCAGTCAAGCCAATCTCAATCCCCATTCTGTCATTCTGTCTGGGAGCCACAACAATCAGCAGCACTGCGATTCTTTACGGGAGGTTAGGGGGCTCAGAGCTGGTCTCCTGGTGATAAAATTAGAGAGTAGAATTAAAGTGATTACACTCTAAAAATGACTTACTAGAAGTGACAGGTTTTTTTAACCTAAATATTTTTTAAGTACCAAATTTGTCACTCCTGTAAGTTATATGTTACTAACTGTAAAATTATTTTATTGCAGTAGTAAAAGAAATGAAGTACACTTAGCGAATGTTTTTATATAAATCAGAAAACTTGCATTCAATTCACATTTTATTTGCTTATAGAAGGTCTCTTTTATTTTTGACTGAGTTGCTGCAGACCTCTGAATCATGGAAAGAAATGTGTATACTCACTGCTCTGCTATCCCCCTGGTTAGTTTCTCCTGAGCCAAAGTAATCCACTGAGCAAGGCAAATTTTAAATCCAGGTAGTTAAGGCTGTAGAGGTGTACTGTTGATGATTTAGAAACTGTGTACAAGGGAGAGACAGAGAGTAAGTATATTGCTACACAGGCTGCATGCTGCAACTATTGCACACAGTTCTGAGTACTGTGTATGCTGGATGGGGCCAAATCCACCCTGCTATACCTGAAGAGCACTATCCAATTTAGATGGTTGTCTTCTACAGCCTCTTTTAGAACAGAGAGCAACAGTAAAGTAGAATCAAGAGCAAGAAAGTTGAAGACCAACATCCATGATGAAGAGCTACTGGTTCACCAGCTTCAGAAGATGGGGAAGTTGCTCAGATTTTGCTCTGATACCTTTGGAGTGTTTGCTGTTTTATACAGTGTTCCATTCTCCAAATCTCTATTTCAGTGCTTAGAAGATGTTATTTTGAGTGGTACTGATAAACAGGATGGTAACTGCCTCCTGAGGAACCTGCACCACAATAATCTTCTCATTAATCTTCCCCTTTTACTTACAAAGAGGGCTACAGTTCAGAGTCTGCTGAGAGAAAAGGGAAAGCTATAAGATTTGTATTAACTACCACCTTTAGTTATCTTTACTAATTCAGTCTACATGAAACACATATTATTTATCTGTGACTGGCAACCAAAGTCATAACCTACACTCCCAGTTGAGCCAACAGCACCACAAGACTCATTCGGGGATGGCAGTTAGAGATGTAAAACGAGCCCCGCCAAGTTCCTCCCAAGCTCAGTGTATATGCAAGTGCCTGAGGACAAATTGCTCAAGTGAAGTTAGCTTTTAGAAGACCTATTAGTTTAACTTAAAAGTTGCTCTCCACTCGAGGTGAAGACTGGGGTAAGGAGGGTTGAGCGTTCACATCAGTGCAGGACTTCACTGAAGAGAAGCATCTGAAATATAAGCAGGCTTAACTCTGAAATTAAATTCCTATTTATATAAAATAATCCACAGACACTGCCTATATCCTGCTTGCTTATCAAATATGGGAATTTGGTACACAATAAAAAAGATGATCTGGCAATCTATTTCTATATGAATCTATACAGACTCTGTTGAGTCTATATAAATTCATTAATAATGAAGTACAGCATTATGAAGATGAAATGAACTCTATCTATGCTAAGTACTGTGGGATTTTCTGGTTGTCAATGTACAACATTAAACCTAGTAAAAAGTGTACACTGGGATTGAGGACTAAGTCTGATGTGTTGTTGGTTTTTTTCCCTACCTGACCATCTGTCCTAGTTCATTTACTGAGAATTCATGAACCTAGCAGGTGACCAAAACAACGGTGTAAGATGATATGACAGAAGGAATTAGTGTTGGGTTGTGAGTACATTTTATGATGCACATGTAAGATAGATATTTACAGTGTTGTTAATAGATTATTGGAAACAAGTATGAAAAATTACATGAGGTAATTTTTCAATTTGGCCTCTGCTGCTCCATACGGAAAACAAAGACTGATGCATGCTCTGTCCTTTCAAAGTGCAAATATCCACATTTTAACAATGGAGCATCTGAAATCACTACAATTAGCATTTAGTAAACTATTATGAGGAATCTGTGAAAGTTAGTTCTAGTATTTGAGCACAGGTTTAAATTGGTTTGAATTGGTTTAAAAAAGATTTAAATTGGTGCCTATCTCATAAATAGAAATTCAAATAGTAATTCAAATAAAGAAAAAATCTTGGAAGGAAGGCCAGTGGCCAAACCCTCATCTTCAAAATATAGCTTTAAATCCTATTTTTGAGACTGAAAAAATGCATTTTGGATTACATAGTAACACATTTCTGCAATTTTGATTAGAATCAATAAGATAACAAAATATCTTAAAATCGGAATAAGAGGGACGTTTCCTACTTTGTAGCCATCTATAAGCTACCTTATGGTGAGGGACACTGCACAATGTGAAGGATTTAGATTTCAGATGATAATAAAGATTTCAGATGTCACTCCAAAGTTGCATAATGTGAATTTAAAAGGAAACTAATGCTTTGGAAAACAGATCAAATATTTTTCTAGCAAAATTTGAGAAACAAAGTAAAACATCCAGAAAGTTTGAGTTTATAAGTAACTGCATTTCCTAGTGCTGTTTTTAATGTGATAACCTCTCATTAAAAAAAAAAAAAAGAAAATCTAATCCATAAATACTACACGCATTTATCTCTAAGTTCAGTGCATGAGGCTCACCAGCCATAACTACCTCCAATATCCCTATTTAACCAAGGCCTAAAATGTTTATTTTCCTCTCCATACATACATTTAAACAGAAGATATCTAAAGAGGAAAAAAATGGTAAGGTGAACAGCAACAACAGTTCCTCTTACAGCGTCTTCACAGCCTGTGGGAAACAACTGGATTCTTTGTATTCGTAACGGGAAGTACAAATTGCTGCCAGCAGGACACTAAAGAGGGGAAAGGTTGCCTTCTTTATAATTGTTCTAACTTACATCTAGAACCACTCCTACTGTAAATATAATCTAAACAAAAACAAGTTACGCTAAAAGGAATTGAGGTTTAAAATAGTAACCTCAAAGGAGAATATCTATATTCCTAAGTCAAATTAGGCATTTTCCCCCTCTAGTAACATATAAAATGCCTAATCTTTGAGTCATTCATATATTCACATAGTTGAATATACCTCTGAGCTCGTACCATCCTATTACAAACAATATGCACAACACAGAGCACAACATATTTACATAGGCTCTGGAGATAAAGATCATCTAGTGAGTCTTAGTTATCTGATTTTAAATTCACTGTCAAGGAGCAATAATTTGTCATTTCAGAACACAAAGAGGAAGAATGATGTCCCTTATTGCACAAAGATATTTTTTTGCTTTAGATTATTTCCAAATGCAGCTACTGCTTAACGGTTTGGAGTCTGATCCTTTTTTCCATAGCACAATAACAAAAAAAGCCGAGGACAGGGAAAGAGCTGATTTAGCATTTTCCCATTCTAAAATCCTCTGTGAAAGGGTTTAAAGTGTGAAAAAGAAGTGAGAATAGGTAGGTAACATACACAAGAGCTAGTTCCATTATTAACTCTTCCTCTGCAATTTCAGGAAACATTTGAAAGCAACAGGAAAGGATGGTTGGGGGAGAGGAAAAGTCTGTTTTTTAATTCTTTGTTGGTAACCTGCAGTGGGAAAGGAAAAGACAGAGAATCAAACAGAATGACTATGTCAAGCAGTGTAGATTGATGATGGAATTACTTAAGACTTGTCATCGATTCCTAGTTTTATTATCCATTTTTTACAGCAGTGAAAGAAAGAATTCTGCACATTCTCTGATGGCCACACTCCTTTTGACTGTGAAGCTTCTCAAGTTAAGAAACCTTCCTGATAGTTTCTGTTCTCTTCCACTCCTGCCTTAAACTACTGGCCTTAAAATTATTGTTTTGGAAGCTCTCTTCTTTCTAACCCTTATTAATCTTACTAAACAACAACAACAACAAAGAAGCACCGAAGCAACAACACCAGAAAAAACTCACAAACAAAAAACAACCCACAAGCTATTCTTCCCTATTTCCAGTATAAAAACTCCTGTTGAGAGTTTAACTGTCATTATCACACACTGACACAATCACTGAAGTGACAGCAAGAAGCGACACAATCACCTCCTACTCCAAAGCACTGTTTTTCCGCTGACTTTCATTAGAACCAAAACTGTACCATAAAATAAAGTATTTATGGTTATACTTAATATATTCATATTAAATCTTATATTTATATCTTATACAGCTTGAAATCCTTCCTTCAGATTCTTGTTTTATAAATTGGATTTGTGAGATCCTTGGACAGCATTTAAAAACTCTCCATAGTCCCAAGTAAACTCACACTTATCGGTCTTTAAAAATCCTTGCTTAATCGATACAGGTCTCCTAAAACTAGCATACAATTGCCTTAAAGCCTACTTAATGGCATCACTTGTTTCTACCCAGCAATGTAAATTTCTGTTTCATTAAAAATTATACCCTGCTCCTGCACAGTTTATCTTTACAAAGCGCTGTTTGTTAAATAGAGTAAGAAATCTAAACTTTACAGAGCTCAACCAAGATGCCTTGGCAATTACAAGATCACTTTTATCTCTTCATAGATCACTCACTCAAAAGGAAAGCTCAAGTTAGCTACAGTATCTTCTGCATCTAACCTCACAAGGTGAGACAATGCCACAAAGGATCATGAGCGTACTGACTTACACATTTTCCAGAATGTTTGGCCAAAAATAGAGCCACAGAGCCCATACCTGTAACTTGATGATCTACAGACACTTTGAGATGCCTGCAAAAGCTGTCAAAATTTTACAGAAAATGGCCACAAAATACCCTTGGAGATGGTGCCATTTACATGTTTTCATCCCTGATGTAGACTTGTTTAATGCCCTCTTGCTCTTAAATCCACATCACATAGAGGCTGACTACTCAGATATTAAGCAAGTAAAAAGCAGCTTACCTAAGTTAACAGGTTAACAGAAGTCCTAAAAGAGGTCATATACAACACTTCATAACCTAAAATCTAAATTATCTTTGATATTAAAAAATAGTAGTAGTATTTGATGCAAACTTTCACTTATGAAATATGGAGATATTCTTACAGCTTCTCACACAGTTATCAGATAATTGTTTGGGGTTTGGCCATGCATCATTATTCTCACAGATATAAAACAGCCCTTTGGAGCACTCTGACTGTATTTAGCACAGTGAATGTACAAAGGAGACAAAGTAGTTTCAGTTTAAATATGCAGTCACATGCATACATTTACAGAACTAAAGAGAGAAAAAGAAGCTATGTATTTGTTGGCATGTCCAGCAACCTATCATTTTGCAGCCCTTTTTCCTAATAAGCATCACTTGCCCTTTCCAAAGCTGCACGTCTAAAGACAGCTGCATGCAACTCACTGCCAAACGGCATGCAAAGGCACGCTCCTTCCGTCCCGTGGATGGTAACTCCTCGAAGCACCTTTCCCCCTGAGTGGCTGTCACCAAAATGAACTGTCTGACAGCTCCATCCTTTATGCCCATTCATTGCTGATGTTCTCTCTTTCCTGCAGTCTCAGGACAAAGTAACAGCGTGCAAGGTTAAATCATTACTTCAGACGATCTGGTCCACAAGGTGTTCTTTCCACTCTTGGTTTTGATTACACACCTACTGGCATCATCTGCCCCTGAACATACCCTGGAAATGCACATCAAGGTGCCATGAGTTGGGTTTTTTTTATTACTTTATTTGAAACAAATGATATTCTGCAGCTTACGGACAGAAGGAAAAGCTTTGGCTATGCCACAAGTTACTCTGCCACCAAACTGTAAGGATTTAACTTTGACTTCTCTTTTTTTATTAATAGAGGCATAAGCATAATCCTCCAGGCATGAATGCCAGGAAGGCAAGGCAATGAGAATAAATGTTTAACGCTGTTGAATGGGCATAGCAACTGTACTCCCTGCCTGCAGCTAAATATCGCTACTACAAAGGCGTTCTTCCAGTTATCGCTGCTAATAGTTGTTGCTGGGCAGGTATGTATATAGGAATTGCAGTTTAAAAGGTGGGAGGGAAGAGAAAAAAAAAAAAAAAGAAAAAAAAAGAGAGTCTAATCATTTTCTGTTACAGACCAGAGTTCTGCTAAAGAAATTTAATCCCTTTTCCAATATGGAAAGATGCCAATAGTATATAAGTTTACTGCAATTTCAATCAGCGTGTGAACTCTAGTAACACTGATTACAATACCCATTTCTTCTCCCTTAAAAAACAAACAAAAAACCCTCCCAAATATGCTACTCTGGCTGATAAATTCTTCCCTCCATCTTTCCCTCCCCCACAGCTTGTACCTTCAATACCACCAGAACTTCCATAGATCAGAGGACACTGTCAGCACAGGCTGACCAATCTCAGAGGTTTTTTTTTTCCTTTTTTTTTTTCTTCGAGATACTCCATGTTAACAGCTTGAGGGGGTTCAATCAGCACTGCTTTGATCTCGGCTGGAACTATAATTATTTAACATTGTTACAAGGATTTCTATAATCCATCCTACCATTAAATCCCTTTTACACCCTCATCTTCTGAAGGCTAATCTGCATCCGTACACTCAGTTTGTCTCTTCAGCTGGTTTCATCAGGCTCTGGCATTCTCCAACATCCAGAGTGATGGTTCTTTTTTTTCTAATGAAATCATTTTCTTTCAAATTGAAAAGCGCAAAAGGTCTTGTGCATTTGCTACCTTTTGATGAGATAGCTATGTAACACCATTATAATCCACTGTTTGCTGCAAACTTCCTCCCAATTTCATAAAATTCATTTTCTCTGTGGTGTTTTCACTAAATTGATGATACATATGCGTGTGTTACATACATAGCCAAGGAAAAAAAAGTCAAATGAACACCAACAGATGCTCTTTGAAAACACAGCAGAGTCAGGAATGGTAATAGTGTGCTCATTTCTCACTACACTCTCCTTGACAAATACTACATGAAACGATGCAACCAAACTTAGAAAGTTAGGTAAATAAATTTGGCTTAAGACAAAACCGGAATATTATATAATTATACAAAAGACACATGTCACATGGGAAAAAAGACTTCAACAGAATCAAAGGAAATAAATAACAGAAAGGCAATGGATGCAGAGCAAAGCAAAAATGAAGAGCATGAACAAAATCAGACCTGGAAATAAAAGAAGACCAGAAATTGCGATTGATCAAAAGGGAATAGAAACACTAAAAAAATTTTCCTTTTTGTTTCTTATTTAAGGAAACAAAACTTTAAGAGCACACGTATACAACTAGCACACTGGAGAAACTGACACTTGGCTGCTTGAATTTTCTGTGAATCATTTGTTATGCAACCACAGTGTAAAAGCATTTGTTCCACGCAGGACCACTAGACTGACACCTCGATAACCACTGTGCTGCGACTGTATGTGAAGCAAAACATAGGTGCTGGCAGGAGGGTGGGGACTGCAAATATAGGTAAGTAATATCGGACCACTATTACAAAAGATAACTGTACCAAACGTTAGGCGGTACACTTTTCCTACGAGGTAAATTTATTCAGATAAATAGCCTAATGCCCATTATCTCACAATGCTGACATATAAGGTTAAGTTAATTAAAAGCAGCATATATGGACTTGCTTTATTATTACAAATATTGCATAAGGAAGGCAATAAATGAAAAGTAAGTAAAAAAGAAAAGCCAAAGAAATAAAGAAATGAAACATACACAAGATGAGCAACAATTAGAGAAACTCATATAGAGAAAATATGAGCTTTAATAGGGTAAATTTTCTTTGATTCCCCTTAACTGCTAAGATAAGGTTATCAGCTGATGCTAGAGAAAATCATCATTCAAGAGCGATAGTTCTGAAATACTGCTTGGATTCAGACAATAATTAAAACAATAGGCAGTAGATTCGACTGATCTTCAGAAGAAGAAACTAAGAACTAATGCTGTTTTGCACATATTCTGCCTCAGATTTTTTTGCATTTTTATGAAAACAAAACAAAAACAAACAACAACAACAAAAAACAAACAGAATCAGCCAAACAAAAAACTGCAAAATTGAATATAAGAAATATTAGAGTTTCCTTTAAGGAAAGATTTTTCCTAGGAACATTTTGAACATCATATGTCACTGTATCACTTGGGTAATATTTTAGCACCTTCACCCCTCAAACAGTCCCGACTCATTATGTCAGTATATTTATCTAGAAAGTTGCAGCAAAAATATATATACTGCTACTGCAGAAATCCTAGCACTAAAAAAAAAAAAATCAAGTCCAGTGTGTATTATGCCACCACGAGTCTGTATTTCACAGCTGTAATCAGAGCCATGAAATATGAGTACACCCTTTAAAAAGTAAAGGAAAGAAGACTGCAAAATCTGAACATCTTCTCAGACCTTACTATCCAACATCAACAATGCACAGCCACTGTGAAATTGAACTGAATAGAAATATTGAAACTTAATCTCCTACCGCTCAATTAAAAAAAAAAAAAAGGTGTTTTTAATGTACAAATCAACCATCTTGCATATGAATGCAAATATTTTAATAAACATTAGGAAGATTCAAAATAGAAAATTAGAAAAATCAAATAAATGCATGAAACTATATGTTCTGTAATTCACAGAAACTTGAGATACAATTTGAATTCCTTAATTATCATACTCAGAGTCTTACTGAAGTGACATACTTTAAGGGCCATTTACTTTGTCAAGGGAGTGGAAAGGGGCCTTTAGCATTGCTTAGATTTGCATCCCTATTAATTTGTGCATGCTAGCAGTTCACTTAGTATGTAGAAAGCACAATGATAAAGGCAGCTTCTGCTGGGAAAAGCTTATGACCTAAGGCCCCAATCCTATAAACACTTACACGTGTGCTTAACTTAATGCATGTGAGTAGTTCTTTCCTTGTTCAACATCATGCTCATATGCATCAAATTACAAGTTTATAAATGCTGTGCAGAATGGCAGCCTAAAAAGGCATTCTTCTAAACGTAGATACTTTATCACCTGGAGGGAAAAAAAAAAAAAGAAAAGAAAAAAAAAAAGGGATTTATCAATCCTATCAATCTAAAAATGCCTGGTTAATCTGGAAAAATGGATTCAAGCATGTACTTCTTGCACTGTTCTATGAACTCTTTCTCAGAGACTTGAGAGATTTTCAAATGCTTAAGAGTATACTCGTTCCTACCTCCTATTCATAACGAAGTCCTGGCTGATGAACAGTCTGCTCACTGTGGCTGTGAGCCTTTCTCCAACAAAGTCAGAGTATTTGTGAACCTTAAATAAACAATATATGCATTTATAAATTAATCAGCCATTATTAGATTGCTAGTTGTTAAGATATAAGGTATTAACTTCACTGCCATCAGTGTGTGCTTTTCTATTTACTTCAACAGGACCAGAAATGTCAATGATATATTTTTAGGTCCTTCAAGACAAAGTTTGTCTATCTAAAGATAAAACATGTCTACCCTCTCTTAAAATTTAAATTAGCACAAGTAATTGGTGAATCTGGGCAGGCAGCTGCCCATCAATACCTACAGTGCTTATGTTATTACCACATTTCTGGGGAGAAGACAATGTTAAACTGCCATATTTGACAGCTGTTTACAAATAGTTCCCTGACACTCATAGGGCATCACATGGAGGGATGAGCACTCCAACTCAAGGTGGCCATGTTGGGTTACAGCAGTCAGCTTCAGTATCTGGTATTCTTTATTTATGCATACAGACTGCTTAATACAGATAAAGCAAAGCTCTGACTGCCAGTGAGCAAAATAAAGTCATATTTCACAGTTATGATGTCATCAAAGGACTATATTTCATGGCTATAACATCTTTGCAAATATATACATAAAGTGGCATCCCTAAGGAGCACTACTTGCTAAGTCTGCCTGAGGTCCAGCGAGGTGGACCTCCTTAAATTCCATTTAATGTACATTAAGATTTGAATATCAAGGAAGTCTAAATAGCCTGAGGGTAGAAAAGGCATTCTGAGTTTCCTAGACTGTAGCATACTTGCCATATTACATGAATTTTTCTATATATTATGTGCCGTGTTATCTTCACTTCACTCTTCTTAAATTTCAGCACACTATTTTCCTTTTATGCATTTATCTGTGCGTATATGCTTTATATATTACACGTAATTACAAAATTACAACTCAACTGAAACTCATATAATATATGAACTATCATTGATGCAGCCCCTGAATTTCAGATCTTCAAAATGGAATTTGATTACTTTATTCACTCTCAGCCAATATCACTGTAATATCTGCCTTAAGCAATGCAGGCTGCTAAAATCATTTGGTTCCATTTTTCCAAAAAGGAAAACTGATAGGATTATTTTCGTGATAAATTAATTTTACCATGTAATTGCAATTATGACTTCTAATTAATGAATGGTTTCAGCCTTACTAACTAGGTCAGCATTTTTCTTTTAAAAATATATCATTTTTTTACTTTAGATAAGCGTCACGATATGTCCAAGCTTTGGGGAAACACGCAGCATTTTTCCAGAGTAATCATCCTAGAAGCTGAGAAATGGTGAAAATAATGTGACTACATATTCAAGTGATTTTTGTTTCCTTTTATAAGAAAAATTAAAAAGCAAGAAGATTAAAGGCTTTTTAATAGCTAGAACCACAGTTTCTAAATATTTTTAAAGTATTATTTAACATCTTGACTGTACATAGAACACTAACACTATGAGACCGATGAATCAGTAGGACTATTAATCTACTGCATCATGCTTGTCAAGATGCACGTGGCACTGTAAAATACAGCAGTGAGAGGCAGAATAGGAGAGCAAGTTTTCTGTAATTGGATTTCTTCCTACAAGAAATTACTAGAGGAGCCTGATGCGTACTTTCTGTGTCATGTAGGACAGAGTTCAATGCTCATTTCCATTGGTCCACCACATCCTGTGCTTGAAAGTACAACAGTAATATCTGAAAGCACTTCTTCAGCGAGAGCGGGGTTGATCTCTTCTCACTAGTGGCAGGTGACAAGACAAGGGGAAATGGCCTCAAATTGCATCAGAGGAGCTTTAAGTTGGATCTCAGGAAAACCTTCTTTACAGAAAGGGTTGTTAAGCAGTGGAATAGGCTCAGGTGGTTGAGTCACCATCCCTGGATGTATTTAAAAACCATTTGGATGTGGTGCTCAGGGACATGATTTAGCAGAGGGTGTTAGAGTTAGGATAATATGGTTAGGTTGCAGTTGGACTTGGTGATCTTTAAGGTCTTTTCCAACCTGAGCTATTCTATGATTCTATGTTTCAGCATCCCCTAAACATGTCCTCTGGCACGTGACATTTGAAATACTACACTGTCCTTCTGCTCACATCCCTGTCACACAGTTCTTTGATTCCAGATGATTCAGACATTGTGACATGTTTCTACAGAAAAAGAAAGCTGAGAAAGTTTTAACTATTAAAACAAGGATTACCAGGACAGGTTGAGAGGAAAATAATTTCCTTGGAAGAAGCTCAAAATTTGATGGTTAAAATGTTATGGATATAGTAATTGAACTAGCTAGCTCAAATCAGGCTGCACCACACCAAATTATCTCTTGTTTTCTTATAGGCAGTGTTTTTCTTCCTTCTGCTAGAAATAGGTATAAATTTAGAAAGTATCTCATAAAGAAAATTTCTGAGAAAAGTTGAGATCTGAGACTTACTTTGAAAAGTAGTCAAGATCAAATGCCAAGGGATGCTGTAATGTGGGTAAAAAGTATGTAAATATGAAGCATTTACAATATCACATTACATAAACATCATATACATGACTGTATCACATCTCAGAAACTCTATCGAATGTTAATAAAAACTGCTGTCCAAATGGTTTGTGGGTTTTTTTGTTTTTTTGTTTTTCTTCTATAAGAACTAATACTTGTTTATAGATGGAAGCCAAAGATTTCTGAAAGTGATTAGCAGTTTTGGCACTGAGATACAAGTATCGAGCTTCAGATAACTTAATGAATTCTTTTTCTCACCCAATGATGTAATCTGAAATTCAGCCTCAACCACCCATCCAAAAATGCATATATGCACCACTCTGGAACATTATGTCCATAGAACACATTATCTTATCTTCCTAAATTATCCATAATAATCCATCATTGTGGTTTTATGCTGATATTAATGCAACTATATTGAGATAAAATCAGAGAAGCAAAGACCTGAATCATCCTAACTTGAGTATTGTCCTTAAGTAACAAATCATTTTTACAACTTCATCCTTAATCGTTAAAATTTATCAGCTATTTTTTCTTCATACAAAACAATATGCCACTGCATAATCCTGCAATACTTACTCAGGACAAAATTACATAAACACTGGAAAGTTTTTATATCTGTGATCCTCAGCAATATGTTGTGAAGAATCTCAGCTTGAATACAATGACTGAAAGTCTTGAGAAAGACAAAGCATACAGAAGAGGAAAGAAAAGAGTAAGGTTATTAAAATAAATTTCTAAAAAAAAGGCAAGAGCTCAGATGACCTCAGAATAGCTCTTTAAAATCTAATCCAACCCACTGACTCCAGGAAAAACTAGGAACTACTAACCCTTACACAATTAAGGCTTTCCCAGCATACACCTTAATGCTTAATAATTCTGTCTAGCAAGCTATCAGCATAGGTATATTAATTGTTTAACTCTTGGCCACACTTTTGCCTATTTGGTTCCAAGGCTTCTCACTGATTCCATCAGAAGATACTGAAATCACCAGAACTATGTTAATTAAACAAAAATGAGGGCTGATTCTAGTAAGAAATGCTCATTTTTGACATGTTGGTGAGTGAGTGATGAAAGATTGCATAGAAGTTTATCATAGCACTTCTACAGTCTTCACCACCTTGTCCTTCCTGTGGGCATGCAATGGTAGAATGCCCTAAAAATAAAATCAAATGTGAATAAAGCTAGTATCATTGAGCTAAACACAAATACTGAGAAACCTAGAGCCAGAATTCAGGCAGAGATTTTGCCCTTAGGATGCTCTTGCCATCACATGACAACTTTGTTCAATTCCTCTCCAGACTCACAACCATTCTGAACTTTGTAATTTGATTGGGTAAATGCTCATATCCAGTTTGCCATGTCACATTAAATTTACTTTCAGCTAGAGCTGGTTTTTTGAATGGAGATTTGATGGCTTCTGGTAATAACGTGTTTGTTGTTTTAGCTACATTTTTCCAACTTTTATGTTACGATGTCTTAAGACAGAGAGGAAATAAGTGAGTGAAGACAAAAAATGTATTTGGAAAATAAAAATATTTTCTTTAATTATATGCTGAGCGCAGGATACATTGCTAAAACTAACAGAAACCTGCCTATTTAAGAAATGAAGGCACTACTATCTCTCACCAGGTGCTTGCATCCAACTGCTGGACATCATTGTGCATGGTAAATACCACTACGTTTCGTACATAGTTCAATGTATTAACACACCTATCCTTCAGCTGTTCAAGGCAGTGCTGCTATGCAATATTCTGCATGCAGTAATCTTAATTGAATTAATGAGAAAAACACAACAAAGAGCAAAACAGTTGTGGACCAGTTACATGTCCTTTTTGATTCTCATCCCATCTGTTTCCAAAAATAGACACTGTCTCCTAGTCCTTTGCAATTATCAGCGTGTTACATTGCCTTTATGACCACACTACAGAGGAGACAGTTGAAAAGTGCAAAGCTTTCTGCCAGCCTCTGCCAGTCCCTTGGTGCATGAAACTACAAGAAACAACGCATTGTAATGCAGATGTTCACTGATTCTCTGCAGACTTTCACAGACTAGGAGTGCTTCACTATGTGACCTACAGGGATTTGTACTCCAGGTAACATCCACTATGCAGTGTATCATGTCCAAAAAAGCAGTACCTGGTGAATCTGATCATTTGTCCCTTACACATGCTTTTCCCAGCTATCAACTTCTTTCAGAGAACAAGTCTTTTGTGCTTGAAACATAAATGCCAATCAAAACAGAATATAATTTTAATGCCTGTAACCTTTCACTCAGAGTTTAGCACTGTTCATGATTCAGGACGATGTTCTTGCCTTGACATACGTAAGTACTTTCTAAAAATTTAGGAAGGTCTTGGATCAATGTCAAGTCCACTTAGTCTAAAATTTGCCAGTCTGCAGATTAAGATAGTTTCCAATTTACACCTAACATAGTATGTAAAGTAAGCATTTCACAGATGGATAAATAAGTGCCCAGAAATACTAAATGAATATCGGCAAGCTAAATAGCAACTTCTGAAGCAGGTGCATTTCTACTGCACCTAATTTCACAATGGAATTTAAATTCATGTATATATGCCACCTTCATGAAACAATGACAAGAAAATAGTATCCCAAATACAAAACAGGAGAACAGTGCTCCAGTATTCAGCAACGAACTCTCTCCTTATTTATATTTTATGCTCTAAGTCAACTGAGGTAAGGTTTATTTTCAAGCTTATGGAATCCTACTATATTTGTACCTTGAATGGATGAAGTCATCATAATAGCAAGTAACTCCAATTTAGTAAATAACATAGTTTTCAATATCAGTAATGTCTACTCACATGATTTTAGGGGAACTGTATTAAACCTCAACTTTTTTCTTTAAGCCCGGGGGTCTACCATGTATTTCATCAGGAGTGGCCATAGAATAAAAATTTTCCCTATTGATCTTGTCTATTAAACACGCTCAGTAGGTCATACAACAGCCCATTTCCCACAAAAGTTTGCATGGTAGCAAAGATTAGATTGCTGCTTCCACGTTCGTACATACAGCCAGTCTCATTTTCTTATCTTTCAGGTCTTTTTTATGGGGAGCAATCTGGTAACGAGATGAATTGCTTCACAGAAAAGCCATTTCTGCACTAGCAACATCTGCTAAAGGATGTAAATGAAGGAAGGAAACCTTTCTGGTAAAGGAAAGCTAACTACATGTGCCAAAAAAAGATTCTGTGCACTGAGGCTAAGTAGAGTAAAAAAGGGCAACTGTGTGCTGGGAGACTCCCTTAGTCTATAAGGCTAACTACCTATAGATAAGGCTCCACGCACTGCTTCAACACTTGAAAATCTGGAATTATTTAGGAAGTGTCAGTGGGCCTCAACAGCAGTCATGCCAGGGACGTGTTTTAGCACCTCAGTGGTATATACTATTCAGCTTCTGTCACTGCTGTATTTACTAACACAGCATGTGTTTTCCTTATAGCTCTTAGTCCTGTATCTCCTCTTTTAGGGACAGGAATGTATTCACTGAGTTAGAGCAGAAGGAGGGGCCATCAGGAAGGTCTGCAGGAGGAAGCGGCAGCTGCAGCCAGAAGGGCAGTTCCTCAGCCCCACCACCACTGCACAGCCTCTGAGCTAAAGCAGCCTAGAGCTGTCATGGCAAGATGGACATCCTGATACTCCTAGAAATGCTAGCAGGTTATACACTAAGAATGACATTAAAATACAATACATTTAAATATCAGTTCCTACCATCATTTGATGATATAAGAATCACAGCTTTTTTTTACAAAAAATAAAGGAAGGAGGGACAAACCTCAGGAGTTCTTGCTTAGAGCAGACATCTGACAGTGAGTGTTGATGTATGGATGAAGTCTGTAAATTACAGGCACTAAGTGCAGCATTAAGGTTAAGCAAGGTGAATATAGTACAAGATCACTTGAGGAACGATGGTTTTAGTCAATCCATCAGAACTAAAATGGAAGAATGCCTTGCAGAGGTTTCCAATGGAATTTCAGCTAGTCAACGCTAATCTGTGCAATGCATAGAGAAGAACTGGGAACGCCACAGTCCTTACAGACATATACTATATACAAGGGTGAAAAATAGTTGAAATCCTCCTGTACTTAACATGCAGGTGCAGTGACCTTCCAAAAGTTGCCCTGTCAGAGCAAACCATGAAGTCAGAGATCTGCTAACATTTACTTCACCGACCTGAATATTATTCAGGAGTCAAAATAAGACCTGCCGTCCAGGGGTTACCCGATGACCACTCCCGCTCCATTTTTGCAATTCGTATTCCCCATGGCCTCCCTTTAGTTCCAATCTAGAGATGGAAACCAGACCAAGATGCAAAGAAATCCTCCCCTGCTCCTAGAAGGCCCCTCCTAACACCCCAGCATAGGAGCCAGGCTCTCTGCTTTTACTCCGATATCCACTTCACTATAGAAGATTTATTTAGACTGTCTCTTGCTTCATAAAGGGCTCCAAAAGTCTGTAGTGATTTTGACACTTTGTTATAATGTTTCTATGACCCCCCCACCCCCTCCTCACATACCACACCACCACCCAGCCTCATTTTCATATGGATACAAAGCATCGGGATAAAATGATGGTTCATTATAGTGGTACAGAGCTCTTATCTTCATCCGGCAAGAGTCATTTCCTTCCAAAGATTGAAATGCAAATGTGAAAATTAATGATAACTGCATTATCTGATAGCAGAGATAATACCGATTCACTGTCAGAGTAACACACAGTCGTTCTATGATTTCCTCTGCTTCTTCACAATATTCTTCTTACTGTCAGACTATATCTATGGTTAACTATGTTTCATGGATTTTTGTTAATTTACATCAAATAGCATTTCCAAGATCTTATATCTACCACATTCCCCAATCAAAAAAGAAATGAAATCAGGACAGTAATCTCCAAGTCCTTCTTAGGACTGGTTTAAAAAGAAAAGAAAAAGGAAAAAAAAAAAAAAAAAAAGAAAAAGGAGAAGAAGAAAAAAAAAAAGAAGACTATCATTAATGTCTGTTTCCATCTTGCAGTGGCCTACCAACCATTCCGATCTATATTATCCACTTTTGCTTTGTAACACAAACTGCTTAAGAGTATTACTAAATAATGCAGATTTAGCCCAACAATCAATAAATATTTACACTAATTCTTACGAAAGGTTACAGAAAATCTCTTCAGAAAAGCTTTTCAAACTACCTTTTAGGAAGATATAAAAACAAGAACCTGTCACATAAAACGTTCACAAGAATCTGATTCACATCCTACTTCAGAATTCACATAAAAAACTGTATCTTTTATGAAAAATTCATAGCAGTGTCACACATAGCATAACTTTATTTTAAAGTACTACTTAATTTTATATTTACTATTTACTTACACTTTCTGATGTATTTTAAGAAAAACACCATCCTGTGATGGTAATAAAAAGAAAGTATGATGTGATATATTTAACAATCCTTCATACCTTTTTCTACATTTCTTTGATATATGTATATGAGTCATGATGAGTCCCCTGAGGTTTAACATGAGTTGTGACTTCATCCTGCTTTACTATTATCAGTAGCAGAAATTCTGCTGATTAACTGGAGGCACAATTTTACACATGGGAAACTTCCACTTTATGTGTAGATGAATGTAAACAGTACATAAAAATAGCCATAAAATGACAAGGAGAGGTGAGTTGTTTTGTTGTTGTTTTTTTTTTTAGAAAAAAAGACTTTTTTTTTTAATTGCTCTGCTTTTTTGTTTGTTTTCCTTTTTGGTTACTTGGACAACTGCAGTTATCTCACTTTCTTGGAAAATTTCAGATAAATATCAGAACTGCTGACACTGACTTTTAATTAAGATCATCCAACTCACATAATCAACTTGTTCTGCAAAAAAGAAACACTCCTTTGCAGCTGTAAAAATAATAGCTCACATAGGGAATACAAATGAAATAGTTGATGACATATTACATGTATATTGCCAGAAGAGTTCTGGTATGGAACTATGAAACCCTTAGGATATTTCATTCATAGTTGGGCAGTATTTTGTTTTACATTTCCAATAAATATCCACTAAAACAAGGTATGATCCTAATGGGTTATTGATAATCCATGGAAGACACATAGGAGAGCCACCTGTTCATTACCTCTTAAAACCTTGATCACTGGTGTCACTTGCACTGACAACCTAACAGTAATACAAAGGAAACATATGCATCTATACACATGAAGGCATCTGAAAACAAGTAGTGTTTTTGAGGCTGTTAAATGTCCTCTGCTTACAATCTTAAAGAAAAAAATCTTTCATGCAAATTTTTATTAAACTCAGTCTTCTTTGGGGACTCTATTTCTTGGACTTCTGTGGCTGGCTATAACAGGAAAAGAACAGGTCCATCACTGTGTGTCCATACGCAGTCTATTAACCTCAATTTCCATTATTTCAGAGGCATCTTCTCATTAAAAACAATAAAAAAAAAAAATGGGGACAAAACCAATGAAAATTATGGATAGTTTTAGAAAGTTCAGGTAAAAGAGTAAGTACATAAAGTAAGCATTATCACTGTAGAATTTCCATGTTGGTCACTGAAGGCCACAAGATGATGCAATTTGAGAGACTGCTTCAGCAGAAACTCTTTGAAGTTACAGCACATTTAACTATAGATTTTTTCCGCATAAAAATACTCTAGTTACAAAGGATTGAATATGCGTGTGAACCACTTAACAATGCGAATTTTCATACAAAATAAAACTCTAATTAGTGTCCTGAAACTTAATTTTGACTCCACCAGAAGTTTTTGCTAATGAGTAGCACATAGAATTCTAGTCTGTAGAAAATATTGGCTCTGGAAATAACTATGTCAAGTAATAGAGAAAAAACAGCAACAAAAAAAAGCTCTAGCTTTGGGTATTCACAGTTCAGATCAACAATTGACACCAACTTGCATCACACAGAATATGGTTTTTCTTGGGTTCTGAGAGCTCCTTCTCACTAAAGAAACCAAATGTAGAACCAATAACAATGACCATCTCCTGATAAAGACAGCACCTCTACTATGAGGTGGTAAAGTACTGGAGTATTTAACAGTTCTTTTTCTGCAGTGCTGGCAGAAGTCTCTAAAGAAGCAAAGTATTTAATGCTTTGTTGTTTGTTTTTTTTTTTCTCAAAGATCTGAAGGAAGCTATCATGTTTCTTGTGCTGCATGGCTGAAAATAATTTCTGTTGATCATTTCTTTTTCCGTATCAATAAATAACCAAATTCATTTCAGAAAGTGTGCATGATGGAGAGCATGGTGTGGGGTGTGCATCCATTCCTTTCCAACCTTCATACATATTATCCCCTTTAAAGAATCCACATTTTAAAAAAACAAAGCTTATTTCATGTCATTAGCCATCAGTTTGCTGAAGACAAATCTTATCCTGTGTCAAAGCTAACAATAAATATACATTACTAGAAATACACACATCTTACTGTTTAACTGAGTATTTTTTTCCAATGAAATCAAAAAAGTGTCTTTAAAAATGTGTTGTAACATTGGTGTAAGATAGCTCATATAAAAACCCGTAAATGCCAACACAAAAACATATTCAACTGTATTGAAATAAACTTAAAAAAAAAGGAACAAAAATTTATTTAAGATAGAATTTATTAGTAATGAAATTTTAAAAAATAATATGTTAATCACTGACAGTCTTTAAATCTGCAATGAAGCTGGAAAAGGCTGTTCTGCTACATCTAAAGATGTCTTCTGTGTTATTTTAAGTGTATGTTAGTGTTTTTTATTAGAAAATCTTGTTTTCATATAACACCACAGTGCTTTACGTAGCTTCAACTTGTGTATTATCATTAAAAATATTTAAAATGACATCATATTAATTATATACACTATGTCTTCCTTTTTGTTTGCATTATATTTTCTAGCTTCTGGTTTCAGAAAATTACCATTACTGTTGTTCTTCTCTTTATGAAGTGCATATATTGTAATTTGCAAAATCAAGCAAGGGTGAAAATGTGACTGAAATATAGGAATTTTTTCTAATGAAATATTATTATTGCATTATAAATTATTGATAAAACGCTTCTGAAACTCTTTTCTGACATGTTCATCCTTTTTAGGGAAAATGTCCATTAGAGATATAGCCATTCTGAGAGTATATATAGCTTCAAATGCACATTTTCCAACTGCACTTTTAAAATATATTAAATGTAGTGGATTTTCAAAGCCCATTCTAGAGTCCTTACTATGAAGACATTGCACTGGATTTAACTGTAGAATTGCCTAGTTCAGAAATACAATTTAACCCTTTGTCTTAGATGCTTTTATTACATGACATAGACTTTACATATTTACATAGAACAGATATTTAGAAAGTTTTCGTATGCTACCGTCAAATGTAATAGTAATACTGTGCTTGTCCTCTCTTAAAGTACATAATAAAAAATGTTGCTGTGAATCAATGTTTTAATGTGGAGTTCTAACAGTATTGACTGCAATCTCAGAGTTTCTCTTTCAAATGAAATCATTGACCAGGTGTGCTAAGTGATTTATATCCACCTAAAACTGGTAAACAGTCCTTAAAAATGTCAGTAGTTCCTATCCCTTTGTTAAGCCCAACATGCTGCTAAATGTAGGCATAAAGCTTGGAGGAGGATAGTGGCATTTCATCAAGCATCAGAAAATATAACAGAAAAACTTAACACAACCATGAAACTGCGAATTTAATGACAAATTTTTATCTTAGAATTCTGAGCAGCAACAACATTTTCGTTTATAACAATAGGTATGTAAGATATTTCATGATAAACGATTCACAAAATGGTTTAGACAAAACATTTTTTTACTCCAGATCTGTCTTCTAGTACTTATCTGTTAATATCCTGGACACCAAGGGATCAAGAAAGAAACAGAATGTTATATACCACTACAAAGTAGAAAACAACTACTAAAATAACAAAAAGTTTTTAAAATTACTGTTGCCTTTCAGCTGTTTCTTTTCCTACCTGGCCCATCCCAATCTTCTGTCTCCACTGCAAGCTGCCCTGGTTTCTCTGACTTTGCATCACCATCAGATTCTGGTGCCTCCTGGATGCCTTCCTCATTGCCTGAAAAAAAACAGTAACCCAAGAAATACATTATTGAAATATTTCAAGAACAACTTTCAGTCAGGTTTACTGTAATAACCTAACCACTGCTTACAGGTGCAAATGAAAATATAGACATATGTATAAGTATAAAGGAAATGAATAAAGAATAATTGTATTAGACTCTTCAACATCAGTGAGTTCCCAATGATCCAAACAAGTCCAACGTGTTCATTCCTTCCACTTTTGTGGAAAGGTAAATCTTGGTAATCAGTGTTTACTCCATATGCTTAAAAAACAGAATCATCACTAGCACCTATTCTGCAAACTTAGAAGCTTAAGGACTCTTTAGGTTTGTATGCACAAATGAGAGAAACAAATCAGCTTGTTACACCCCAGCAAGTGAGGTAATTAAGGAAAATAATCTTTTGACTTGAATGTTTTCTTGAATTGACATCTAACTGTTGCTTATGCTTTGCAGATTTATTACACTCTGTGCAAGTATGTGGTCCACTATACATTCTGGCTTTTCTGGCAACTAGTGGGGTATTTAGGGATTTAGAGAATTTTTATCCAAAGGTTTCAAGCTAGCTCTCCTATGACCACTTCTTCCCCATCAGTATAAATCTAAAGAAATATAACATTTCTAACAAATTTTAGAATTTTCACCATCTACCAGAGAGCTTCTTTCGGCCTTCAGGAACTATCGAGTCTGAAGTAAGTACATAGAGCATGCTGAACATTACAGTCTGGTAGATTAGAGATGGCCACCTAATAATTATGTGAAGAATTCTTTGTTGAAAGTGCAGTACTGGCCACAGTAATGTGCTGAATGTTGTGCCAGGCTGCTTATCCCAGCTAGTAATTAAGAACATTTGTAGAACTTCTTTTTACCACTAATTAATCCAAGAAAGCCTTGCATAGAAAGGTATTAGGAAGTGTGTTTAAAAACCAGTTTTATAACAATTCAGAAGCAAACTTTTGAAAAAAAAATTGTGTTCCACATAAAAGTGAACAGCATTAAAAAACAAATTGAAACTGGAAATCAGACTGCTGGTTTATTTAAGAACAGTGAAACAAAGGAAAAAAAATAATAGCAATTAAGTAATAACTTGCAAATTATTTCCACTTATGATAACAACAGCTTTTAATAGCAACATAGGTAGAGAAATGTGATTACAACAAACCATGCCAGATCCCCATACGTTATCCCTGGAGCTATATTTACACGAGATAAGATTGTGACCCAGAGTTTTGAAGTATATGATCATATGCAAGCACTATAAAGTACGAACTTCATGTGTACGTAGCAGCATCTTGTAATAACATATTCTTACTTGCATTCATAAAACAATTTTTCAAATGTAAGAACCTGGTAAACTACTTCTCACATTAATACAATACCATGTTCACTCCAGACTCCAATAACAAACATGAATTCATAAGTATTAAAAAGATACTAAACAACGATTTGTCAATTAAACCAAAACAAATCAAGAATATCTAGCATAATTTTTGTTAAACCCACTGTATAATTTTACACAGACATTTGAAGTTCATGCACTTCAGCTCAATCTGGAGTTATCCTTCAGAAGACAGTCAATAAGGGCTCACATGCTGAAAAAACAAAATCAAGCAATCTTACCAATTTTTTGCTTTCCCCGAGTATTTTGAACTAGCATTTGTGCAGCTAGTTTTCTAGTAAATGCAAGCGCTTTTTTCTTTTTCTTGGTGGACTGAAGAACCTATCATATTTTACATCCATATTTCTACCTTCACAACTATTTACAGCTGTTTATTATTATAGAGACACAAAGGACCATTTAGCCAGAGACAAACCTGAGAAGATCAGCTCCAGTTCTTGCCAAAATGCTACAAAGCATTTCACAGCAAAGACTACACTGACAATGAGTTTCTAACTCAAGCTGTATAATTACCACAGAAAGCAATTCGAATGTTCAAGGGGAATTTTTATACTAAAAAAAATTATTTTCCTCCACTGTAAACAACTCCATATAGACCAAGGAAAAGTAACAACAAACAACAACAAAAAGGTAGAAATAATAACAGTTCCTTTAGATGAAGCTTGAGCACGGAAAATGTTAGCTCCAAAATATAAAAGTTTTTCCAGATGGTAATATATGCAAACCTGGTGTTAGCATGCAAATTTGAGCATTCTTTCAATCAGTGCAACCAACCAGAACATCAAACAAACAAAACTATTAGAATTGAAAGAGAAGTGGGGAAAAACTTACGTGAAAAGATTGGGCTGAAGGGCAAAAGAAGGACAGAGCTACAGCTAAGGTATAGAACCTACTGAACACAGTAATTAAGTATGTGGGAGACGAGGAAAGATCTGAAAATTCATGTTAGCAAATGGCTTAACTTTCCATGAACTTGCTTTTTCAGTGTTTCAAGAAGTATGGTGTTATGTGTTTTCCATAATCAGCTTTTCATGAATTAATGCATGTAATTCTGTGCAAACGGGATAGAACAAAATATGGAGAATTTACATTACGGGAAACTTTATTTTGTATCTATCTGAACTATTTTTTATTATTTGCATCAATACTTTTCTTCTATTCAGCAACTACCAAGCCTACGTGTTACACACCTGAAATATCCCCACACCGGCCTGTACTCCCATACTACTCTCTCCCCATCCTGAAGCAATCTGCTTGTGATACTGACCATCTGGACCTTACTGTGGACTGCAGAATCCATCAGGGAAGAGATTTTAACCCAGGTTCAGCTATGTGTCAAGGTCCAATGAAAATGGCCAGGTCAATATTTTTGGTGCTACAGACTGCAATTTCTAAAATGTCAAAAGGAAGCTTACCGCAAGAGTTAATAACTAACTTGGACAAGAATTAATAACAAAATGCATTTCTTCAGCTTTTTAATTCCATCCCCTTAATGATACCTTAGCAGCTAACATTTTTTTAGCACAAAGGAGTTTATTTCCTAACAGAATTTCTTTTATTTCTATTGTTTAGTCTTTTTGTTCATTCACTGACTATTTTTGAATTTCAATGAAACTATTTTTTAATATTTATTTTAAAACTGATTAAGTTTTTCTCTGTTTTATAGGCATATATTATTATATTAGGCATATATATTATATTATAGGCATAGGCATTTGGATCCTTGACTTTTTTTTCCTTCCATGTCAAAAGCAGAGCTTTATATATACCGCCCACTTTTTTCTCAGGTTTATTTCTTCACTTTGCTCCTCAGTTACATTTAATAAAGCATGTTAGTACCATCAGGATAAATACTCTAAAAGTAAGCAAATCTGCTTCTCCTGAAGTTTCTCCTTATGGCAACTAAGATAAGCAAATGTCATCCATTATAAGAACATTACTGTGGTTAAAAAAAAATATTCACATGACCAAGAATCTATAATAACATATAGTATGTTTATTCAAGGGTCATTTAAGTCTTCTAGAAACCCTGCAACTTGTGATTTTAAAAATGCACTTGGGAAGGATTCCTCTCCTCTGTAGGTAAATGTCCAAAAGCTAAGCTACACCAGGCTAACTGTGGAGGTACTCCAATAGCTAGGGAAGAGAGGAACCTCCACAGTGACTCATCCCATTCTAGAATGCTTCAGATGTGACAACGCTTGGTGATAGCTGACATGAATCATCCTCCAGAACACACAGCTAACTTTAGGAATCTATCTTGAGCCAGCTGAAATCGGGTGAAAGAAAGCTCTGCCTTACAGTTACCTGTGGAATACACAAAGCACGACTTAGAAAAACAAAATGAATTTCATATGCAATCAACTTCAATACTCTAATATGAACATAATTTTCATCCTGACCTTAGCATGTCTTACCAGAATGAATTTGTTAAATTCCTCTTCAAAAAACAGAATCATAGAATCACCAAGGTTGGAAAAGACCTCCAAGATGATCCAGTCCAGCAGTTCACCTGTCACCAGTATTTCCCCACCAAACCATGTCCCTCAGTACAATATCTAAATGTTTCTTGAACACAACACATAAAAAGTTTTTTTGTTTTTTTGTTTTTTTGTTTTTTTAATGTTGTTTTTAACATCCTCATGCTTACTGAAGAGACACAATTATTCAAAACAGGGTCTACTTCTCTGGAGATATTCAAAACCTGCCTGGACACGTTCCTGTGTGACCTGATCTAGGCGTTCCTTCTCCGGCAGGGGGAGTGGACTAGATGATCTTTCAACGTCTTTTCCAATCCCTGATATGCTGTGATTCTGTAATTTAACACGCTACACCCCTGTAATTCAACGTTGGTCAGGGAATCTGAATACTGTAAAGGAGACATATTACCAGAAACCTGCAAGGGAGAACTCTAACATCTCTGACAATACTGACAAATAGGGAAAAAGTGACTTGAATACTAACCAGTGATTTCACTTTAATCTTTTTAACAAATTAAAGACTTTCCAATTTGGACTTAATCAGCTTGTATCACAAGTTATTGCAGTATTTTACGGAATTACATGGGTTAGCGCTTATTCTCAATCCTGCTGTTTTAATCCATGTGTTTCCTATCAACATTAGGCTCTTACAGAAACTCTAGTATGATATAACTATTGAACTTTCTTGACTAGGAATGTTAACAGCAGCTGTTAGTCATTCCATAATGTATTTTGCAATCATCTAAATCAACCAAGTACTTTAACAATGAACAGTTCAGAACTGACAGATCTACTTTCTTGTTCACAACTGCTTATCGCAGTATAGATATCATATATGTTTGCCAGGTGCTTCCTATAGTTAGGATACCTTCACAGAAGCCGCTTGGAAAAGATAAGGTCATAAAAGAGATGAAAAATGTGCAAGCTTCATACACTCATGGTTTTATCATCAGACAAAATAGCTTTCGGTGAAGGACTGTACCAGTCACAAACAGCACAGTGCAGCTTATGTTAGAGTGAGACAACATTAAAAACTTTGAAATTCTGTTTGTGCCTATTCTTCCTGGTCGCTTAAATGTAAACTTAAATTGGTAACATCCTAATATAGCAGTTCAGAGTGAAAAATCACTTCTCAATTATAATAAATCAATTCAGAAATAAATAGTTATGAAGCCTGCAGCATTTTGTATTGTCAAAAGGAAAATGGGGTTGAATCAAAGACTTTTGATTCACTCACTTTAGGTTTCATTTCAGCAAGGTGTATGACCTAACATACGTCAATGCAACTGCTTACAAAGGTGGAGAGAGGAAGAGACCCTTTTCTCCTTGCTACCACAATCTACAGTGGCAATAATTCCAGATCCTACAGAAAATTTCCAAGACTCCATATGAAGTAGATTGCTGAGCTTCAGAAATTATAAATAAGCATAGAGATTTCATCTTTTCCTATTTGCATTATCACAGTACATACCCAGGAGCAGATACAGAGGTTATACACTCTGATAATCCTGCTCTTGAATCCCCAGAAACACACTGTTTGCAGAGAAACATCGCCAGGAACATCTCAGAAACAACGCTTATGTAACTTTGAAATAAACCACATACAACTTAAAGTACAAATGCAATGTACTTAGTCCATTTAAAGTAAACTCACTTTTTTGGCAGCACACACTATTCTTAAAAACTGCCAATGATATCTAGCAGGACATGGTTGTCCTTCTTGTGAATTAGTTATTTTAAAGGTTTCTGTGTAAATATTTAACAAGCAGCAGTGTTTAATTTTGATGGCAATGCAGGTTTTCAGCAGATAAAATCACACTCGGTATAAAACACAGGTAAATAACATGAAAAAAATCTTCAGAAAGCTTCTGGTATGGGAATATAGCCCTGAGACAAAGACATTAAATAAGTTGGGAGGGATGTTCCCGATTTTGTTGTACTTGGCATCTGGTGTGAGGACAACATAGACAACTATAGTGGCTGTGGTGTCATGAAAAAGCGTATTATTTCACAAGCTTTGTGAAAAAGACTGAGAGAGGGAGGGAGGAGAGAAACTGAAAAAAGTGAGCGAGAGAGAGAAGAAATCTGGTGCTATCAGCATCAGACTTTCCTATCAGTTAGTCTGATGCATATCAGAAATACACACCAAACTCAACTGAGACTCCTTGCTCTACAGTAAGTTTGATCAAAATCTAGCCCCCAGATGATCGATTTGCTGTACCTGAAAAAAATGACACTTGTACATATGTCAATGCACTGAATTTATTTTAGGTTATATTAATCATCTCGATACTTTGCAAAGAACCGTTATTTTCCGTCATGCTGATGAACAATCATATTTTCTCCTGAGGTAAATCTCATTTGACGTAACTGTACGTTTTGAGTTGCCCTAAGCACACTTGAAATAATTTTCACAGTAGACATCAGAAACAATGCACAGTATCTGATTCTAAGTTTTAGGAAAGATCTGTGAACATCCATGTATCAGGGAGTACCTACATGCATACAAGCTGAAAACTCTCCAGAAGAATGCTTTGGAAACTATTTTGATTCATATTAAAATTTTCACTTTAGCAAAATGACATCTTGACACAATGACATCTTGGCACTGTGATTATGTTTAAAAACAGCATCAATTATTTAAAACCATTTCAGCTACTGCACTTTACTCACAGGATAAGACACAGCTGTGCAGTTCAACGAGGCTTAGCCTGACCTTCCTATTTCTCGAAGTGTTTTGACATGTTCTCATCATCATATTGTTTGCTTTTGAAGTCCTCTCAAGACAAGGATCATCATTCAGATGTATTTCTTGCAGAAAATTGAAGTGTTCCTGCATATTGTTTCTCAGACTTTCTTCCAACTGATTAATTTTATATTAATTTTTAAGGGAGCAGCTCCTGTGGCAACAGTACTACAAAAGAGTATCACTCAAATGGATGACCTAAAAATTTCTAGAGATTTAAAAGGAAAAAGAATGTTTTCCATCTTCTCGGTATTTCACCACTGAAACTGTAACCACACGCACACTCAGACGTATTCAAATACCACCCTGTGGCTCAAACACACATAGCTCTAAACACTAGGCACTATCCAGCAGAGCATAATTTTAAAGACACTTAGATGCCCCAAAGACTGCTGCTCAGTATAATTTTCAAAAATTATGAAATTCATAGTCCACGAACTTCTATAACACCCTGAAACAGAACACAGAAAAGATTTCAGAGAGACTCCAGCAAGTTGCAATCTGTAAATTTGAAGATTCTTTAGGATGTTCATATTTTGACTTAATTAACAAATCTACTCCTCCCCCACTACACAAATATTGTCTCCTACAAGAATTCTTCATCCAGCTATGCAATTCTCATTTTATAAAATGCGCTGAAATTTATTATTGTATACATCTCATCATTTGCTTTCCACACACATGGCTCCATAAGCAACGTACATGTTTTTATAGAGCGAAATTTTAATTTGTCTTGGTATAAGTAGTTCAATGTTTTTATTTGAAATAGTCAGTATTACAGGTGCTTCAAAAACTGCCAACCACTACAGCTGTATTTCTGTTTAATGCAGCATTACACATTGTTTCAAAAGCAGCCTAGCCTGCCACAAGTCAAACCAAAGAAGAAGCATTTACTAATAATCATTAAGTCTTTCTTTTCTAGAATCTACCAGTAATATTTTCTCCAAACAATATTTATCCAATGATGTCAAAATGCAGAATTGGCTTCATTATTTTTTCTGATCCAACAAGAGGTGAATTACTGCTGACATCCCCATTCCCCATTTACAGCACATATACTGTGAGCAGCTCTGCTTTTTAGACCTGGCTATACAATGATTTTTCAGTGGTTGTCTAAGAACATTTGAAAAGTATTCAGAAATACTGCGTCAAGAACACCATATTGTAAGAAAAAGGCAAAACAGACCTTCATTATAAATAAAATTAGTAACAGATGTATACTACACATGAACTAAGAACATGCAGTGAAATCTGTCATTTGTTCATTTCATATTTTAAAGAAGATTACCCCTATTAATATGCAATTCATATTCTGTCAAATTTGAGCTCTAATTTAAGTCAATGGAAGTTCAAGTTTTGTGACTTTCCAGAAAGGGGACACTACACTACGTGTTGTAACCAAATAATCCCTCTCCTCACAGCCGCGATAGAATTCACAATTCCATTGTTCTTAAGAACACCAAAATATGCTGACTGAAAAGGCTGTAGTTGCTTTGATAAACTGCTTAAAGTTGAGTAAGCTGTTTAAGTGTTTCACTTTATAATTCTGTACAGTTAAAATAATGTTTTCTATTTGGTTCTATCTGTTTACTTCTTGAGATATAGCTTGCTAGTTTCTTTTTCAGATGCAGTTTTCTGCTTGATGAACAATCATTTCTTCCCTCAGTTAAAAGAAGAATTTGTTTGTCTAACTTGGGCCAAATTTTTATTCTAATAAAGTTGATGTTAATACTGATACGGATTTCAATTGGGTTGAAAAACAGCCCTAGAGGTTTACACATGGGTTAGCAGTAAACAGAAAAGTGTATATGATAGGCAGTCTCGTAGATGCTACTCTGAACGCCTTTCCATGCTTTCAAGTGAATGGTGAAAAAAATAACTCCAAACTTTTGGGATATCTTACTTCTCTTCCAAAAATAAAAGAGGTAGTCTCTGAGCTCAAGCCACCAGAAAAAAAAAAATGAGATAGTACAAGAAGCAGAGCACAAGGCAAATCTTGATGTTCAGAAGAGAAAGAATTCCTTTCATCCTGTAAAAATCCGATCTAATTACGATTTGGCATCTCAAAGGTTATTATCAGAGAGCCCCCATCCCCTTCTTTCACATTCAGCATCTGCCAAAAAGTACAGCAGATGCACAAGACCAAAACAAAGCAAAAAATACGTGTGGCGTTTCCGTGGAATGAGATATAGATAAACATATAGGAACCCTCACTCTGAAGAACACGAGAATGCAAACACAGGTTCACAAGCACACACAAGTCAGTCAGAAGCAATGTGTATTTTTGGAAGGAGTGAGCACTGTGAGGTGTTGCACTGATTCTCGTTATCCTAGGAGATGAAAATACACCATCACACATACCTGCCCTCTCTCATCTCTGCTTACCAAAAATAATCAATATGCTTTTCATTTCCTGGGCCAGTCTACATTAAAAAAAAATGTAATGAATTAAAATAAATAAATAATTTTTAAAAAGGGATATGAGCTCCAGGAAAAAAGAAGCATAGGAAAAGATAATGTCAGACATGGGATGGGAGAGCAAGGGGGGGTTTCTGGTGCCAAGCAAAGCCGAGGGCTGTGCAATCACCTGTATCAGTGCTCTATCAGTGTCTACACTCCATCCAAATCCAGAGAAAACAAGGAGTCAAAGATTCAGGTCAATAAGCTTATAGGCGATTTGCACAAACAGCTCCTCCAGCAAGGTAAAAAACAATGTCATATTGGCTTTTCTATTCCTTCTCTTTGAACTCCCTGGTCCAAACACACCCTGGAAATGTCAGTGTTATATGCAAGAATTTAAAGAGCTGAGCTTCTTAATCCCGTTAAGAAATAAGAACAAAGTTGCCTGTAAAGATCTCCTTATTGAGCTCAAAGTGATTATAGTATAGCTGCCTTATGCTGATCCTACTTCCACTTGCTATAGGAAAAGAGGTAGAAATTTGTCATGAAATCCATTACTGAAAAGGAAAAAAAAAAAGTTATTGATTAAAAAGGTTTCTGGGGAAAAAAAAAAAATAAATAAAGAGGTTATAAATCTACTTTCTGATCCAAATATAGGAAGCATATTGCAGGCCACTACATGAGTGATATGACAAGTATTTACACAGATGCACACAAGCATACGAACAATGTCCAAAGGAAATAGGGGCAGACAGAAACCATTTTTAGAATGTTAAGAGTTTGGCTAGTGCTATAGACGCTAGCATGATAGCTTGTGCACACAAAGTATGAACAGAAAGATTAATGTACAGAAGAACTTTGTATGTGCTTTTTCTTATATGGTGATCACACTGCAGCTATTTCCCCGAATCTGAAGTCTGACTGCACAATCAGGTCACATGGTTTAATGTAAAAACATCCAGTCCTAAATTGGTCTGGCAGCCTAGTGACAAAATACTGTGCATGCGCAGAAAACTTGGTCCTGAGCTCATCCCCTCCATCCCAAACAGAATATGAGATTAAAGCAGAAGGTCCATAGTCAGTACTCAGAGTCCTATACATTCCCCAAGTTCTCGCCAAAATCTGTCTGTGAGAGTTTCAGGGGGCACTGGATTCCCCTCACCATCTTCTCTTTTGTCACAAATAAAGGCAAGCAATGTATCAGGATATACATTCACACATCAACACTCTAATTAGCTATGGGCATAAGCAGCAGTTTGTCCTACAGAACCTTCAAGCACTGCATCATGAAACAATCCATCCTCATCAACTCTGCTGCACAGGTTTTTATGAGCACAGCATGCAGCCTCTTTTTCACTGCTGGCAAAAATGCACAGCTAATGGTGGTGACTATGTTGAAAAATAGCATTTTGTCACTGAGAATTTGCTCTATCACACAGTATTATTGTGTTCTTTCAATCCACTGTAGGTTCCATGGAAATAAATAGGAGGCATTACTTTCAGAGCAACCTACGTATATATGTATATTCTGCTGTTTGCTTCTTTTTCCCAAAAGCAGCCCCACATTTTGTCTCTGTTACAGTCCTTCCTCCATTTTCTTCTCTTGCCAAATTCTTTCTCTGAACACAGCTACTTAACCATCTACTAATCTCAAGTGATCTTTCTCACTGCTCAAGATAACTTTTCCCTTGAAAGTTAATCCCTCACTGAACACTTCTGCTAAGGAATTGTAATTTGTCAGAAGGAATTGTTATTTGTTTATCCAGATCTCACCCTTAAGAAGTGGGCAGGGCTCCTATTGTTTTTGCTGCTTACAAAGAGGAAGAGGCGTCACACCTATATGAGTAATATGAGTATGACAAACTTACAAAGTAACTGATGGGAAAAAACATTTTATATTTGACCTGAGGGTACCTAGCTAGGATGATAGCAATCCGAGAGTAAAAAGCCACTGATAAACTACTTCACAGTCCAAAGGAACTCGATTTAGTACTATGCTTTTTGTCTCATGATCTCTAACTTCTTGCCTTTTGTACTGCTCTACTGTTTACTCCTTTCTTGTATCTCCCCTCCTGTTTTCATTAGTTCTATCATGAATCCAGTTCACTTCTCTTCTCTTAGTACCACCTTATTCTCCCATTCCTAGCTATAAGAGCCTATCATCCCATCTATCACTCCTGCACAGGAGACAGGCTGCTCTCTCCTTATCTAGAGTATCTTTGCCTAAATATAGTACACACCCTGAGGCTAATTTCATGCATCTTCTAGATCTGATACAGATTCTGACTCTAGATTCTGACTCTTGGACACTGCAGAGAAAGAAATCTTCAGGAACAGAGATTCCAGGATGATACAGACTTTGTGTGGGCAGCATCATCAGATACCCTCTTTATCTGAAGTGTAGGCATTGCATAAACAGTAATTTTCAAAGACCCCACACTGACAAAATGCAATTCATCTTCAGCAGTGCTAAGTCCCACTACATTTTTAGTTTCTACTCCAAAGAGTAAAAACATTGGAGTTTTCTAATCTAAGTGCACTATGACTACTCATGACTACTTTATCATGTCTTTCAAAAATATTCTTTCTCCTAGTCCATCAAAATAGAAAACAAATCAGATCTTAAACCCCATTTTAAACAATGTCATCTTCTAAAATATTCACTCTTCAATGTGAAACTTCATCCAAAAGGATGAAAATTCACTGCTTCAAGCTTAAAGTTATACCTGATAAACAGTAGGTTGCTAGTGTTCATTTTTGCTTTTAGTATTTAAATACTGTACACTTCTTCACATTTAAGTGTACATGTAGAAATACAGGAACAATTATTCACATGTAGCAAATCAAACTGTTTTTTTGTAGGGTTGCTAAAGTGGTGATGGCAGTAGAATATTCCAGATTCCTTACTGCAAAAGCCAGTAATTAACAAAAGGAAAAGAGAAAAACAATAGTCAGAAGTCCTAACTTGGAAAACAGAGAAGTTGTAAAATGACATGTAGTTCAATCAGTGTGATTAATTTGCTTCACACTTTGCAGAGGCTTTTGCCTTTGCTTTCTAATTCTGGCAACTATTCTGCTGAATCAATTTCACAAACCCAAATTAATAAGGTGGGAATGACAAGTATGGCTTTATAAAGGTTAGTTGTTTGCAATTTAGGCAATAAAAGACTGCTCTCTGCTTATAATAAAATCAGACAAAGTTTAACAAGAAAATCTCTTCAGTCAGAAAGCCAAAGATATCATGTTGTGAACCTGTACATCTACTTTCATTCACCTGAATGGGTAGTTTGGTAAATTTCTACTTTCAGTACTCTGTTTTTCCAGTTAAAAGCCTTTGTTCTCAGACAATGTTTGCATTTAGACAGCTGGGGAAGCATGAAAAACATCCCATGGGTGAGCCTTGCAGGCACCTCCTCCTCAGCAGTGGCGCCGTTTGTTGCCCACATCTCCAGATTCCTGCAGGAATCCTCCTCAGTTCATCTGCCCTCTATGAAGAAATCACAGGGGATGGAAACGGGGAGCTGGGACTGATGAACATTGAACAAATTCTCCCTGCTTTCTAAAATCTTTATGGTCCACACCAGCAAGAGAAGAATGCAGAGACAGCACTGAGGACTCCCAAGCACATCCCTTTATTTTCTGCGGAGGAAGCATGAGGAGACACAGACCCACATTTATTTTCCCTCCTTTGAAGATATCTGTTTTACAGGATGTTGATACCATCAAAGAGTGAAATACACATTAGGAAGTCGGCCCTCAAAAAAGAAATTAAAATATATTTGTTTGCTCTCCACTCTCTAACCTATTAGATACATACTATCATTTTCAAGTTGCTACTCATAATGTTAAAGAAAAAAGAGTTTTTAGAAAGAAGAAACTACTGATGACGTTAAAGAAAAATTAATTTTTGGAAAAGTAAGTTGATTTCTTATTTCAGCTTTTAATTTCAATACTGAAGCATTAAAAGAAAGCTTATAAATGATTCCTAGATCATCACAGGAATCATGAGAATTAGTCTCATGCTTAATATTTACTGTTTAATACAGCCACAAAAGAACCAAAGAAAGGAAACAACGTAAATTTATTCTCTTTCCAGATCAGTTTTGTCTACTTGCATTTTGTCCTCAAAAAGACGTACATGGCCACATAATAACAGTAACTCAGATGCAACACGGCAGAAGCAGGGCGTTCACCAGAAGCCGACATATTCTTAAAAACAATACATTTCTCATCTCCCATTCCATCCTTTTCCAGGGATATTTTCAACTTACTTCAAAGTGGGAATTTCTGTCACGCTGCCTCAGCTGGAAGTAGATTAGGGGTTTTATGTGCCCCTTCATCCTCAGAAATTTCCTTTTCAACTTTTCTTCTGCAGCAGTTGCAGTGGATAGGTTTAAGATTCTTTTATAACTACAACACACTTGAAAAAAGAACTGCTGGGCAATCAAAAGGTATTCAGCTTGAAGAATCAACAGATGTCCTTAATAAAATATATGATAATTAAGATTCAGGTTTAAGTGTATTCCCACTCTATTCCTGATCTTGTTCAATACAATGCCTTGGATTCAGCGTTTTCCTTGAAAGCTTCATTGAAGGAAAGAATATTTGAAGAATACTTGTAAAGATTACTTGAAATTCAACACAAATTTGCAATAATGATTGCTATGAAGAAAGAAAGAACGCATTTTTCTGAATTTCACCTAAGAGTAATTCCATTAGTAGTCTCTGAAAATACAGCAAGCAGCACAGAGAAATAACTGAATCAAATTGTTATGAACTGAGAGTAGTGCTCAGTCTTCCACTACTAATATAGGGAATTTAAGAGATGTTGGTATAACGATTATGCAAATAGTTATTTAAACTAGTAATGCCAGTAACAGGAGTAGTTCTCTTATTCAGCTAAACAAAATGGTATCTGTTATTACACCATTTAACTTCCCCTGTTTGTAAAGCATATACATTCTATTTATTAATTCTATTTATATTCTGGTCACCCACACTTTAGAGTAAGCTTTGTAGCAGCTACAGTAAACTATGGACTCAACTCCTTTAATTCTTAGGATCTCTTCTTACTGAGTATCAGAAGCCACTAGTGCAAAAAGCACAAGGTCTTTTTAGAAGTTTGTATACTACATTAGAGGACATGTAGAAAATACGTGATGACATCTTCCCTGCAGATGAAAGACTATAAAGACTATAGGAAGGACTAATGTCTAGTAGTCAAATATGATTCTTCAAATAGATTAATTTTACTTTGTCCACAACAGCTAAAAATAATAGGTATTAAAAAACAAAACAAACAAACAAAACAAAACAAAACAAAACAAAAAAAACATAGGAGCATATTAACCTATCATGAGAAAATATATGTCAATATCTGGAAAAGAAAGGAAATACAGAGAAACCATTGATATCCAACTGCCTGAGGGTGGCTAAGAAGAACATGACCACAACAATTCCAGCTATTTGGTAGGCATCCTTACCTGCAGAAGACAAACAACAAAGCAATCAAGTGGAAATGTGGCAGGAAGAAGTTTGAATCAATGTTCTCTGTAAGAGTACATGGCAGTGTGCTTTTTCTGTCAGCTGAGTTGGAAACAGCACAGCTTTGCAGACTGAACGTTGGGTAAGTATAAGCCGGTGTGGCTTATGCTAAAATACAAGTATCTTCAATAATTTGCAAGTAACTAATGCATCAAAAAGGCATCTGCAACTTTAAAAGTTATCCTTTCACAAATCACTACTTTTCTACCATGCATAATAAGTTCTATAATAAGCTCTATTTTAATCCTAGAATCTACAGGCACAATCTGTTTTTCTAGCAATGTTTCCTAGGCAAAGGAGCAATGAACAGACATGCTGCATTGCTAGCTTCATATCTGATAATAAGTGACTTCTGAGGCCTGTTCTCTACAGTTAAATACATAGAAAATAACATTCTTGGAGGAAAACATTAAAAGCGAGACGATTCACCTCCCTGCAAAGTAAATCTTCCATCACATTTAAATATTTACCCCTCAGCAGGCTAAACTCCACAAGTCACTATTTTCCTGTCTTTTCATACATTTTAAACCAAAAAAATCTTTTTGACCAATTGGACACAGTTCTGCCAGAATTCCCTCAAGAGGTGGGCTACAGTGATTACCTTTATTACAAAAGTATTCCACTTCTTCACAGCTCAGATTTTCAGGCTCAAACTCTGTAGAAAAGCTTTCCTCCAATGGAAAGTCTTCTTTTGAGACAGTATCATTTTCCTCAGACAGGCACTCTTCTTCTTCATCCTCAATGGCATCCTCGAGGGGCCCTTTAAAAAGAATCAGGAACACTGTGGCAAAACCATCTAAAAGGACAACGTGAAATAAAACCTTAGCAAACTTATAACTGATGGTCTTTATCTAGTTCTTCCTTCCACTTGCTGGGTTCAGCATTTATGAGAATTGACCAAATAATAGTTAATGGGAATTGAAATTAGAAGTGACTGTTTTCCTAAGCAAGGACTTCAAATCAGAATATGCGAAGTGTTATTAACAATATGTATTAATAATGCTCACACATGTCTTTTTTCATTATTCATCAGGCTGCAGTATTAACAGCAGACAGTTTTAACAATGGAAATCAAAGCTGCATTTGTAAAACCATGTAAGCAGTGAAGAGCCTTCTCTTGTTGTTTGTAAGTCATTGTTTTTTGATGCTGAATTACAGTACTTAATAGGCTCCCTTCACAAGCCTCACTTCCAGAGTTAGCAGAACTGACGATAGCAAATTAATACAAAGTATTGATACTATCAACTTCAGCTTCGCCTGTTTTCCTTCAAGAAGCACCTGACGGAGTTTAAAAAGAATTTCATATTCCCTGCGTACATTCATTTGCAACACTCTGTAATAGTCTACCAGTCACTGGGCAGGACTCGGACAAACGCTGCAATTCACTTTACAGAAACACCCGGTGTGCTGCTCTACACTGAAGGGCAACACTGGCACACAGCAGCCCTAGGAGCAGAGCGTGAGCCTGAACGCAACACAGCAGCCTGAGGTCTCAGACTCTGCTAGTTACTGAGACATCCCATTCCTACAGAGCCTCCTGAAGAGCCATGTCTGACAGGTCTGTATCACATAACACCCTGGTTGCCAGCCGGAATGTATTCGAAAATTAAAATTTCTTCCTTCTTATACGCAGTTAACAGTCATTGGTTAATAGCAACTATTTCCTAAATTCATCTCACGTGCAGGTGTAGAATTTGCCCACAGATTTAAGTAGAGATTTGAAATAATTGAACATATTTTAATTTAACTAAGATTTTATTAAATGTCAGTATGTTTCAAAATCCATCTTAAGACTGGATTTCAAAAGAGGGATTTCATTATACATGGTTGAGGCTTGAAAAAAAATTACTTATTTCCCTCTCCAATGAAAGCACAGCCTCATTTATAATTGACTGTGTATTTCTTCCTTGAAATGAAAGCTAGCTGGCTAATGAAAAAAAATGTAATTTGTATTTATATGATAGTTTTCCGGTATTAAATACACTATTCCTATATAATCTATCACGCTGAGATACAATACATAAATGATTCTGTTGCACTCGATGAAAAAGGAGGGATAAATTTTTAAAAGAAATCAAACATTGACTACAGTCTAATTTTATGTAATTTATTAGTAACCAGGGACTACCTACATTTATTAAAACAGCAAAATTCACTTTAGACTATGTTGTCCAATTCTTGCTTCAGAGGAATATGATGGTTACCTTTTATTGAAATTGATTGAGATTCCCAGCTGGCATTCCATTAATTAATATAGCTTACTACCTTCCACGGAAATATGACTATTTATGCCAGCTGAGAATCTGACCAAATGAACCCACTTATGTGGACTCATACTCACCAATGCAAGTCATCATTCAACAATATATCTCCTAGAATAAGGGGCTATTATTATGGCTGAAGAAATAAAGATTCTCACCGTCAAAGTATCCATTACTGTTAATTGCTCTTTCTAGCCATGTTGGGAAAAAGTCCGGCACTTGAATATGCACATGGAATGAAGAGTGGCTATCACAGTGTACGGAACTGAGAACAAAGCAGGAGCACATGCTGGAAGAGCCATGAGCAATGCACCGCATTTAATATGGGCAGTTTAGGCACCTCACATGTATCCAGTTCCATTTCAGATATGAAAGCATAAGGGTTTCTCAAATAGCTATCAAAAATACCTCCCAGATCTCATGACTTTATTAATGTGTGACAATGTTGAGCCATTTATTGGCGTGTACTCCTGGTAGCATCTAAATAAGTAAACTAGAAATGAGAAACACAGTGAAACAAACAAATAAGCCCTTTTAGGGAAATGGCAATTTCTGCCAGGTATATTCCTTCAAAAATTGTTCACACAAAAATGGGGAAAAGATGTAAGCTTCATTTTTGTGTTTATAAAGCATGACCTTCACACTTCAGTTAAAGCTGACCTCCCCCTGAAAGACTGGTTCTTTGTCATTTGACTTTTTCCAATTCGCGCCTTCTAAAAGTCTGAATAAGTATGTGCAAGCAATCCAGTTGGCACGTGTGTAAGGCATTCCAGTGTGTTCCCAGATGTTAAACTAGTTTGCTTGCTCAGGTCACTCAGTCAGCAAGCTAACAACTGAGAACTGCACACTGACCAAGAGTATGACAGAAGTTCAGTGTGTGTGCTTTCATTTGCATCAGCCATGGAAACACACATCTTAGAATTTCCACTGACATTGTCTCTAAGAAAGCAAAAAGGGAACAAAGGACAAACCTACTCAAAGCTTCAAAAACTTGCCTAGTTTGGTTTTTCAAACCAATCTCAGACTAAAGAAATTCTTGGCAAATGCTCTCATAAATAAATCCTAGATTTGAATAGGTACTTAACATTTTCTAATGTTAAATCTTTTAGCATTTGCAAGCACAAATGTAAATTTTGTCACATCTCAATAAGATCAGATGAATGCATCCACCTATACCAGGTTTTACTCTGCATATGGCAGCCCATGTGCACAAATAGTGATGTCTACCCAGTACTGTACGGGCAGCAATTAGAGCTTTTCATAAGAGCTGCTCAGCAGCTGACATCAGATGCTGCATTATGAAAAGCAGCAAGACTTGCTGCAATCAAGGGATCAGTGCAGAAATATTTTTCTAGGTTTCATGTTGCTGCTGCCTTGTCTAACTCACACATTCTGTCTTATTCCTGCTGAGTTGCCTTCTATCTTGTAATTAACGCAGCTCATGCTCAGACCTATAAACTGATGACTTCTATAGAACTAACTGAAGGAAAAGCCATTATTCTACATGACTAAGATCAGACCACAAGGAAAATAGCAAAATTAAGTACTTCTTGGTTGTTAGTTCATGTAAACTGCAATATTTATGCCTGATTTCTGCAGTTATCATTATCACTCAAACACAAAAGTGGGTTAAAGAGAACAGTAAAATCAAAAGCCACCTGCCAGTCAATATAAACAGATTAAACTTTCCATTCTTGACTATTCCAACTAATTATTTGCACATAAACAGACACTAAATTTGAATAAAAATTAATAGAATCTCACAGTAAAAATTTACTGGAACTACATGTTTCTGACTAATGCAAACACAAAGTTTGCATGCTTATGTCTACCTTATTTGGCCATGTGTTTCAATCAGGATCTGCCTGCTATCTGTACATCAAATCAGCAAAGCATCAACTTCTTCTCTGGTTCAAAAACATAAAAGCGAGTTTTCAAAGTTACTAACACTTTTCTCTAGAGGACAATCTATGCAGTGCCTGCTCAACTTCTTGACTGACATAAAATATTTAAAAATATGGAGTTATGTAGGAAAATAGCTTTTAAAAATACCAGATTCTTTTTCAGCTGTTCCCTCTGATACTGTTGGTTTCTGTCCAGTTGTTATAGTGTTGGTCTACTACCTGCCAAATACAGCTTGATCAGTTACTTTAGTGCAGTACTTTACCTTCTGTATTTTTTTTTAATTGTTGATTTAATTTAATACTTTTATATCCATTACTTATACTGACCACATTATTAAGTACATATGGCATGCATGTACTATAACTGCTTTAATTTAAGCTGGAACATGTTAAAGGTATCATCCCTGTTCTGCTGAAAAATGCTGATTAAGTCTGTCACTACAACAAAACACTGCCATGATGAGAGAGCAATGCAAATCCAAATAATTCCTGCCACTGAAATGTATCTGAGTCTCACAATGATCTGACAGTCAACAGCTCTAAGATAAAACAGTACAATTTCAAACTGGGATGATGTAAGAGTTTAGGGGAGCAATTAATTGCAGAGAGATCATCAAAATGCTTTTCTTCAGTTCTCATTTCGATGATTCTTCTCCTGCTAGTGGTTAGACAAAAAATTAGATGTTATGTAAGGAGAGGTGAATCTGAAATGCTTCAGATTAGTTACATACATGATAAACAGTTAAGAATTTCCAAAGGCACTACATAAAAAGCTTCATTTCTAATCCTAGTTAGGGCTTCTGAAGGCAAGTGAAGTTTCCTCTACTTCATTCTGTATGTCTTAAAATCCTGAGAAAACTGTTCCTTTATGAAACAAGCAATTACATGTATTGTACACAACATTGGAGATCCTGAGGGGTTTAGTCATTCATTTCTTCCCTTGTTATTTACACTATTAATATTTATTTCTGTTATAGTATTTTTTTACCCCAAATAAAACCGATGAACAAGAGGCAGCAGAAAACTGTACAATTAGAGGAGCAATGTAGGAATGAATGTGGTAGAAATATGTATGGCTTAGTGAGCACAGTAGTCTGCTTGAAGAAATCATCACATATAATTTGATACAAATAACAATATCTACTGCAGAGAGGCTGACGAGCGAACTGCATGTGCCTTCATGGAGAAAATTACTTCTGATTGAGGCCACTTGGCAGCGCAGTGTGGGGAAATCTGAACGGCAGCTCCCTAATTTGTAGCAGATTTGCTGATGCTCAAGCACATATTTTTTTTAGGACTATTAATGTATTAAACACCTACAAAAATCTTTCTTAAATAATCATACAGATGTAAACATATATTTATGAATGCAGAAAGATAGCTTGCTATGTGGCAATCTTAACACAACAGAAAACAGATGCTACCTCAACACTTAGAAGGATGAGCCACAATTAACAAAAAAAAACAATACAAAAAACAACACTGTAAGCATTTTTAATAACAGGGGAAAATGTGAGAACGGAGCACCAAGAGTTTACATTCACCTAACAAAAGAACATATTGCTACACTAATAATTCCTCCAAACACAAATTTGAGCTTCAGACCAGCTGAGGATGTTAGCTCACACAGCAATGCAGAACTTCAGTTTTACTGCACTCTAACCCTAACAAAATAATTGAAATTCAATATCACTAAACTAGGGAAGTTGTGTAATCATTTCTCATAGTTGAATTCATCAGAATTCTCCGTAAATGAAACCACTTAAATGCATGCTCAAATTAAGCACATGCTTTCCTATTCATTGCTTTGTGCTTAAAATGCTTGTACCCTACTGTGGGAAAATTTCATTGGAATAATTATCTCATGAAAATGTTAAGTGGTTAGTTTCCTTCCCACCTACTAGAATTCTCCTGTGCTCCCAGAGCAGCAACACAAATCAGTGCTCTTAACAAATTAAGAATGCTTCAGAAAGCCTACAATACTTGACAGTGAGTGGCTGGGGAGAGGTTAATGAGGGTAATTAGTAGTAGTAGCATTAAATAATAACAACTCTGATAAATCAGAGAGGCTTGAAATTCACTGGATCGACATCATGCATTTTGCATGTTCTGTGCAATCCATCCAGTATTTCCTTGGAAAACATGCTGCCACACGCAGATTATTCTCAGCTTACTGTAACACCCAGGTATGCAGTGCTCTATGACTACAAACAGAGGGCAAAGCTGCAGAAAAATCAATCCATTTCTTTCCTCTTTCTACAAGAACATTTTCTTCCAAATACAAATAGCGACATAAGAAAACGATAAGGCAAACACTTCATATTGATTTGTATGCTGAAGACAAGTAAGGATCGTTTAAAAAAAAATCAGTCAGGAATACTGAGAATAAAGAGGGTTCCATGTATTCCATTTAAAATATGGCAGCAAGACTGACATTTCACGGAAGTTCAGATTTCCATGCAGGGCTTCTTAGCTTCATTCTCAGGCTCTAGTTAACTCAGTAGAGTTGTTTTCTACACTGTACTTTCAGAACATCCTAGAGACAAGTTTATCAGCAACCTGAACAACCCCAACAGCAACAGAAACAATTTAACAGCTTCTTTTGAGGAAGAAGTTTTTATAAGCCACTACCCAAAATGTCCTCCCAAGCTCCGCTCTGGGAAGCTGCCTTTCTCTTGCATTCCACAGGATTCTTTTAGTGTACAGGCTCAAATATTTCAGACCCACAGTGAAGACATGGGCCAATAAAATAAGGGAGAGGAATATGTGGTGATGTAACTGTAACACATTTTCAGTAGGATTGCCAGATATACTCAGTCACTGAGATTTTCAGGAGAAACTCCAGTGGTAGATACAGAGATGAACTGTAGAAATGGAAGCACACAACAATTCTCCGGATCAAGTAATAAAAGGCAACAAAATGATAATAAAAGTTTTCCTGCTGAATTAGTTGCCCCCTCCCTGCCCCTGCTACATGACTCCACGACTGTCCACTCGTGGCTTTCAGTTGACAACAGTCCCCATTTTCATTGTAAAAATTACTACCTCTCCCTTCTTCCTGTGAGAATTGAAAGTATTTTCCTTATGTAATTTCAGGAAAATTGAAAGGGCCAAGAGAGGTGTCTAAACACACTTCTGTTCAATGTTACATGGCAATACCTCAACTTGACAAACTGACTGCTGCAGGAATAGTTTAAAATACAAGCATGCTGTTGGCAGTAGGTGACTGAAGAACAAACTGGCAGATCAGTTTAGAAAAAAAATGTAAATATACTTCTTAAGAAAGCAAATACTTGTCAAACCACTCCCACCTTTACATAAATGCTTCTCTCTTTACTGAGTTCTCTATTTAACTTAACTAAGTTATGTTGGTAATTCATGTCACATTTTTTAAGCCATCTCAAGAGAGGCACCACTACCTGTGCATGATGAACCTCTCCAGTCTGTTATGTAAATTGGCTGAACTTCAAAAGTTTTTTCCAGATTGGAAGATTGCATCAATTTGTGAACTGTTCATTACATTTTAATTGTGGCATCCTAGCAGAATGAACCATTTCTCACCTTCACACTGGTAGAAACTTTATGAGCATGATTTAACGATGGATTTAATAGAAAAAGGAATGGAAAAGAGCTGCTCTTTGGACAGTATAAATCCACATCGACCTGATGTAATTGAGCTTAACAGCAAGAATAAAGTATATTTCTGTGGTAAAAAGAAAAAAAAGAAAAAAGAAAAAAAAAATTGAGGTTTTTTTTTTAAATGCACAAGTTCTTCCTGCTGCCACTCACTTTTAACATAAGTTGCATCAGGGGATCTGGCGAGAAGGAAACATTTTTATTAATTTTCCCCTTATCTATAAGAAGAATGCTGTTTTTTTTTTTTTTTTTTTCATTTACGCTCCTTGCCTGCAGGTAGCAGACCAAGAAAATCATATAGTAGAAATTTTTCCTTTTGATTAATTTCTTTCCATGTGTTATGTTATTTCTTATATATAATTGATTTCAGGTTTCGCTCGTAGCTGTACATCTTTTTTATATCTGCACCCACTGCCTTCCTTCAATCAAGAAAGTTGAAGGAAATTACCTGAATTTTGTTAAGTTTATTAAAAAAAGAGCTCTGTGAATATTTAAATTGAGTTTTGAAATGCTAATACAAGAAAGATATTAGAGAATTTTAATAGTAGGTTCAATTTGACCCACAGACTATTGTAGAAAGGGTCAAATTTTATTCAAATTATTTCTTTACAGCAAAAAATATGAACCCTTTGATTTTATAAAAGTAGATTAATATTCTTCACTGTTTGGTCTTTTGGCACTTCAGTGCATGACAGCATTAACTGTGCCTGTGTATAAACTTTTCAAAGACCTTTAAATGTTCCAGTAATTTGGAACTTCACTTTCATTTATGCTCATCTTTTTTTCTCTTAGCATTATTCAAGAGTCCACAACAAAACTGACAAGTGCCTATAATCAGTTTGCTTTTTAGAGCTACACCAGAACATTTCTAATCAATAAAAGGGAAAGGCTGAAATAGCTACCATACAAAACGTGTTTACAGAGACATCATTTCAAAAAGTTGTATGCATGAGCACTATGAATGCCAGCATTTCAACTGCATAGGAAAAAAAACCCTTGTGCATGGAAAATACACTATAAGATTCTTGCAATTAAATGACAGTCCTGAGTTTCTAAGCTTGGGCTCATGTCGAAACACATGGACATTTACTGTCTAGAGTTTGTTTTTTTTCTGTTCAGGGATTTTTTTGCAAGCTTTGTTTGGCTCATAGGAGCCAGGAAAGAGATACTCATCCTGGAGACGAACCCTGTAGGTTTATCAATTTACATCAAAATAGGCAGAGAAGGAATATGAAGAAACAGTAAGTGGTGCATAGTATTGTTGTTACACAAAATGTAATACAGGCAGAGCTAACCATACGATCACACTAATTTACCAACTGAGGAGTATCATGTTTGCCAAAGAACAGAAATTGTTTTGCAATACGAATGTTATGAAAGACGCTTGCAGTACCTCCCCCTCTTCAAGCCTTCCCACTTGCAGGCATCAAAGTGTTGCCTTACTATAGAATAATCAAGGTAGGGATTTTTCCAGGTATATCTCTAAGTGCCATTTGAAACACCTTTTTGTTCAAAACTAAATGCAGACAGTGACAGCATAGAAGACTTAATAGTTGTAGTTTCATTCTGGAACTTCAACTGCACGGAATAATAGCCAGTGAAATATGTAATAGCAGCTTCACATGGGCAGTGTGACCTCAAAGCTGGTAGCAACAGGGGTACTGACCGCATGTAACTATACTGAAAGAAAACCTGCAAAGTATGTTTCAGTAAAGAATGAAATGGAAGGCTATTAGCAACAGTGTTCTGCCTTCTGGAAAAAATAAATAAATAAAATAAAATAAAATAAAATAAAATAAAATAAAATAAAATAAAATAAAAAATCTAACAGAAATTCTATCTTGGGAAGTTTGGTGTTTCGTTTTTTTTTTATTTTTATTGTTTTGCTTTTAGTAATAATTACGTATTCACATAATTTGGAAAAGTAACGTAAATAATATATTTGGTTTCACCCTCAGAAAAATTCAGAACTGAAATATTGAGAAGAACAGAGAAGAGGATAGCCTTTTGCATCGTTGATTACCCTTTGTGCAGTCACTGATTCTGGTTTAGCCACTATTTTCCTTTCTAAATATATAAATAAAATAGCCAATTAGGTCCAAAACAGTGTACCTTTCACAATGCCTAGATATGCAGGTACTGAATCTCTCTGCAAGCGACGGGCCTCAGTTTTACACATTTTTGATAAGCTTTGTAAAGGATTTCCTGCAGGCTTTTTATGCCCTTGGGAAGCCAGACCTTTGCTTCCAGTGATCCTTCACCTAAAGCAGATCCACAGGCTACCTCAGTCCTTTCATGAATTTCACAATTTCTGATAGATTTAACAGAAAATCTTGAGACAACAGGTAATAAAGACCTTGTTACACATGTGCACATAGATAAATTGCCTGTGTCTACTTTTATTTAATCCATGAAGAGTAAATAAGATAAATTGTCAATGCCTATCTTAATAGGTAAAAAACTAGTGGTTTTTACCATATACTGTTAATGCACCTGGCCTTGAATTGTGAGCAGAGCGAGGGCAAGGTGTCAGAGAAGCAAATTCAGCTAGGTCGATCCTTGGTAAGAGTTTAGCTCACAGTGAAACTTTTCTTTACTGTGTTTTCACACAGGTAGCTCAGGTATGAAAGCTTCCCACTACGTCACAGTCAAGGCCTCAACATTGAGGGGTGAGCAGTAAAGTGAGAATCAAAGAGTACACACACTCAATGACTACAAACACAGTAAGCTGTGTAAGCTGTTTATCACATATTTCTTTCCACCAATCTTGACTATTTACTATGTTTTCTTCATTTTTATTTATTTATTAATAAATATTATACTACAGTTAAAGAGCAAGAAAACAGAAATATTCACTAAAAACTGGAGAAAAAGTCATTGCGAAAATCTTTCCTGTGGGAAGAAGACTGAAGATGTTGATTCAAACCAGATATGGGGAACTATTAGCAGGTGATAACAATTACAAAACAGTTACACTCACAACACATTTCATAATGTACACCCACAATTTGTTGCAAGCCTATTCCTCCTCCTACTGCCCCATTTTGATCACTCATTTACTAACTAAATCAGCAGCACTTACTACCTCCAAGATTGACATTGGACTCTTCTCTGTAAGTGCTCATCGCTACAAGCTGGCATCTTGGCCTGACAAGATTTCACTTCCACGTATGCCACAGATCACAGCAAAAGAAATCAGGAGGATCAAGTTTTTAGAGATATCTTGTCCCACATAAGAAGAAAGAAGAGGAAGTTTTCCTTAGAAGAGGAAGGCATTTAATCTTAGCTGTCTTAACTCTACCTACTGTCGTAACAGCATCCAAGCGAAGGCTCCACAACAGATGCTGTTCCATGTATTTCTGGTTGTGTGAGAGGAGGAAGAGAACAACAGAAGTGACAGGATGAGTACCCTGACTCAAGACCCTGCTAAAATCTCAGCAACAACACAGAAGCAGCACAGAATCACAGTGCACCACTTTTCCTGAACAGAACGATAAACTAAAGCCTGCAAAGCAAACAGGAGGCTGGGCACAAAGTTTTCAGAGATAGATCTGTGATGGCTGTAGATAACCTCCTACATTAGGAGTAATTTTGCAGTGGTTGTTTATCAGTAGTTTTCTTAAATGTAACAGAGTGAACAAGGAATTATTCCCTGTTTGCTTACACAGAAATATTCTCCCTGAAGCACTTTTCCCTGGATTATGCCATATTTTATTGTTTCTAAACCCATCATTTATTTCTGTATGATTTGTATCTGCTAACTTTTACAAAACAATTCTTGAAACTACTGGCAAGCTACTCTGAAATACTGGAAATGTAATTTGCCCAGCGTTATGTGGCTAACATTAATGCAAATATTATCCAGCTCAAGCCGATTGCTACAGTTAAATAAATATGTATGAAAATAAACGTTTAAGTTTTCAGTGTTAAAAAGAGAGAGACAACATGAGGAAAAACAGTTTATGTAAGAAGATGGCTTCTTAATTCTGTCTTTCGCTAAATTTATGCATACCCATATTATAAAAATTCAAAAAATTGATAATTTCTCTATGATTAAAGCCTTTTTTTTTTTTTTTTTTTTACCTATTCAGGTAAAGGCATAAGGAAAAATCTATCAGCTATTTAGAACCATTTTTAAAGAAACAAATGCAACAAAAAATATGCTTACATTGTTTTCTAAAAGTAACTCATTTCAATAATTTCTCTCTTCAATAAAGCAAAACTCCCTTCTTTTACATTTTCCCTGTAGATAAAACATATGAAAACAAAGAGTGCAACAGCGGATCTTTCCCTTCAGACATAGTGAACTGTAATATTAGTAGAGCAGGAGAAGATTCTTTATGTGTCTACTCTGACCATCTCAAGCAGGTAACAGACAGCCTAAAAGACTAAGAAAGCCTTCCTTCCTCTACAGCCTACAAGTCTACGGCAAAGCACCATACCCTCAATAGGGCCAGTTTTTCCATACACATGCCCGAGACCTCTTTAGATCACAAAGCGTTGCAGAGCAATGAAGGACGCAGAAGTTCACTCTGTGCCTCTGACTGCAAGAGAGTCCAGGCCCTCATTCCCTGCAGTACCTCTCTGTCCATCTCCTGAGGAGTGAGTGACAGGTGCTGGTATTTGCTAATCACTGTCCTCGCTCACCTGCTAGAGGGAAAAATGTGATGCAAGTAGGAGCACTTTGAAGCCACTAATGATGCTGCTGCAGTGTATTTAATGGCCAGCATGTTCGCTACGATGAAAGAGGAACCTCACATCAAGTACATTAAGGGATCAGAGGAATACATACTCATTACTCACTGCAATTTTACATCCCCAATTTTAAGACAAAATACTCACATTTTTCCCATAAAGCACAGCCACCCTATATTGCTATGGAAAATGAAGGGTCTTTTCTTCTTCTGTTTAATATTTTCTATTTTTGTATGTAGCCAAATATTATTTCTTGTTTGTCTTTCGTTTATAGCTGTGTTTCCTCGGATGGAAACGTGTCTCTCATCATTTGTACGCATCATGTAATTAAATCAAAAAAGCAAAGGAAAGGTTTCAAAAATCAGAAAGCCCCAGAAATCAGCAACGAAGTCATGACTTTCCTCACAGGCTGTATCTTCACATTATTGCTTTTTCTCCAGTCTTTTTCAGTAAAAGCAAAACAGAGAATACTGTAGAAAGATAGCCCAAATTCAATCTCTAATACACAATCAAAGCTAAAGAGCTTGTATGTAGAATTCATTGCCAAATTGGGTTAGACCTCAGTCAAAAAGTAAGCGCACTTAGATCCATAACTCAATGACGTAATTAAAGAAAAAACATAAAAACACAACAGATGATATATATAACAAACGGGAAACACAAAAACAAACAAACAAACAAACAAAAACAACCAGCTATTCTTAAAGAAACCACTAGTTCTGAAGTAACACCAAAGGAAAGTTCAAATGTTGGGAAAAAGCTACATCAAATTTGATTCTCCTTGTCTAGCATATGAGGATCTTTTTATTTCAGAAATATAATAATAGTACTTAATAGTATGTAAGAGATACAGAAATCTGTAATTAGTTACTTGTGTTATTAGAACTTTGAATTTGAAATAACTACAGGGGATTCATTCAGTAATTTTAATCCCATAATGGAGTTTATCAATATGAAGAACAAAACTGAAAGGTTTCAAATTAGAGCTAAATCTTTAAGATCATACTGTAACAGAAATGAACTGTGCATATTTTTAACAGAAACCAAATAATCTGAGAAAAGTCAGGTGGAATAGAATGCAGACCGTGGCCACGAGCCACAGAACAGACATGAGCAGTTTCCCTCCAGGACAATGAAACCCCAGCTAGAGAGTCAACAGCCCAACAGCAAAGGAACATTAGTGCACAGTTTGTTTTCTGGGAATATTCAGATCCCATTTTGTTGACTAGATTGTCAGTTATGATTAGTTACAATAATTACAGTTGCTGTAGTTTTACAATGATGCACCATAAGGATGAAATGTGGTATTTTAGATTTTCAAAGAAAACAGTATTTTCTATACTATGTTAATTGAAAATATAATGGGCTACTAACCAGTACATCATCAGCACTGACATTTTACAACCACCACAAAAAATGTGACTTTCATCATCACTACTAAGGAAAACATAATACAAGTATATCTTACTCCAGTCTTACACACAATAGAATTTATTGGAAAATGATGTTTATATGCCATTTATATTTATATACTATATATTTATATGTATATGTTTATACATATATGTACATACACCCCAAAATTACAAAAATGAACAACAAACCACATCACTCAAAGTAAACTGAAAGTGCATGTTACAGCATATTTGACTTCTTTAATATCACAGACCAGATTATTTTTTTTTTACTGCCTTGATTTCTTACTTCTAGGAATTGCAAGGTTGAACAAAGTACATTGCATTTCCCCTAGAGTTGGCCCTGCTGGTTTTCTGACTTAATCACTAATAAATAATTTGAAAACACAAAGTCATTATGTCATTTCCAGACAATGAGCTTTTAAATGGTGCATGTTATGTCCTAGCCTTTTCAGTAAGAAAAAAAAAAAGTTGTGCTTTCTTTTTTTTTCTCTCTAGAAACCAGATGGCTGCTAAGTGTTATTATGAGGATATGTAAATCTCAAAGCAATGAGCATCAAATCAAAACAAGAATTCATTCACATCGTCTCTTATCATGATTGTTGTTTTGCTGAACCAACTTGTGGAATAATACAACTCCATCAAATTAGGCCACTGGATGCTTCAATGATGATGATGATGATTCAACAATCCAATCTCCACTTCCTTTTTAAGAGTGAATAGGAAGTCTGAAAATATTTTTCACCTATACTTTCAACCTTCCAAATATCTTGCTCTGTATGCCAAACTTAAATAAAGCAATTTTTTTCCATTGATTTGACTTAGCATGCTCACTTGAAAAGTCTTACTAGTTTCACTACTGTTAGAAATTTTTTCTTGCAAAAAATTTCCAGTAAACAATTGGGTTCATTAAAGACTCCCACCCTATCTGTTTAGGTTATCTATCTGATTCAGAATGACTCTACATGAGCATAGGGGCTGGACAAGATGACCTCCAGAGGTCCTTTCCAAACTCAACCATTCTGCAGTTCTGCAATCACATCGGGAAATTTCTTATGTTTTCTTCTACTACATAGAGCCAAATATAATAGACTACTCTGCAGTATTCTAGCACTTTCAGCACAGGCATCAAAGGCAGTTAAAGGTGAAAAAACAAAGTAGAATATTTTTTAATTCCTCCAGAACTATCAAACCAAGAAAGCATGTTCTGGCATGATTTTAATTGCATGCAAACCGCTAGTAGCACTGAGTCAATAGTTCCAACAAATCCTCAAATGTAATCAACACTGTGGTTGGACCATGGAAGGTTTGACTGTACTTTAGACAAGTTTCTCACTCCGTCTTCCCTTTAGCTTTACACGATAAGAACATTTATTGCCTGCTGCTGATCTACTTTAAGCATGGGAAAATTTTGTGGATACTCTTCATCTGTTCTTTGTACATGCACAAGTACATTTCTAGAAAAACAAAGATCAGTTTACATATGTATTGCAGCTTACATTAACTATGAATTAAGGTTCTAATAACCTTTGCTCTGCACACTGTATGACTGCTGAAAGGCAAGGTTGAACTTACATTTCTAACTGAAGTCAATATTCTTACAATAGAAAATATAGAACACTACTTAACTTTGAAATTTTAGCACAATATTTAGAGGTACAATATGTTTAGTTCACTAAAATACAATGGGGGATTTTGTTTAATGTCACACACATAAAAGAAGAATGTTCAAATTAACTGAATTTGGTATCCCTAAATTCAGTCTCTGAAGGAAGCCAGTTGTATCATGCTAGTGTTGAACTGGAAACATAGAACTGATCGCCTGATATTATGTTATTCTGTCACACTTTGTCCATTTTAGTTGTAAAGATCAAGAAAATGCTTTCACACAGTTTCCTTACAAAAATATTACTTAATGTAAAAGAAGCAATTATAACATTAAATGAAGTTTTCCTTTCAGTATCAATCCATTCCGCTTCTTTAAACTCCTCCAAAAATACTTTTAATATATGAATGCATTTTTAAAATGTTTATACCTCTAAATACTAACAGCTTTTTGTCGGCACACTTTAAATTATTGCTTTACCAGAAGGTAAGTATTCTTTGACCTTAATCTCTCTTGAATACTATGGTCTAACATATAGAATTATCATTCTCAAATATTACACTCATCAATCCTTTATTTACTCTTTTGTATTTAATATATTTTCTCATACTAAAAGGAGCAGAACTGATCACAGCATAATTTTTTTTCATGTGATTTCTGCTTCACTCTGGTTACAGAAGCAGGAGACAGCAAAACATTACATGCAAGTGTCACATCACAGAGAGTTCTGGAAAAGGAAAGGGGAACCATCACACTTGGAGTAGAACAAGCATCCACGACTAAAGGAGATGTTATCCATTACAGTCAAAACAGACAACCAAGTTGTATTATTAAACACTGTTGATTTCAAGACTTCTTTTAGAAGAAAAGGAGGAGTCTAAAATCAAAGTATCAAATGTATTAGAAATATCAATAATACCGATCAGCAATTATTAGTAATACAGAAAGAAATAGTAAAAATGGCTGGTAACTGTGCTTTTCACAAGTAGTATAATGTAATTGTCATGCCATACAGTAAGAGAAATTCGTTTGGAAATAATTAGATTTTCAAGATGTACACTTTTTCTAAAAGAGATGAAGCTACTAAAAATACAAGTGTGAAACAGAATAGTCTGCAATAATACCACCCATTACAATATCTTGTTACTCCTGTGCATGAGAATCAAGGAGTGGACCTGTGGTCTTATCTTCACAGCGTGTGGCAAAGAAATAGAAAATATTGAAAGATTTGCCAGTTAAGAAAACCAGAACATGGAATTGAAGTCAAAAGGAGACAGTCATGTTTACTGGCTAGTAATTTTGTCTTATGTTCCTCTTCCCTCCTGCTCTTTATCTGTCCTCATTGCCATTCAACTGCCATCAAATACATCAGTTCAATATATTTTAGTTATAAGCATTTTGCAGTGGCTTCATATACCATGACTGTCCAACGATATTACTGTACTAATACTATTAGACAAAGGATTGTTATCATGTCACTACCAACATTTAATTGCTAGTTATTTAGCACAAGGCTGTTGGATTTTTTTTCGCCATGTACCATTTTGAGAGTTTGCTAAACATCTCAGAAAAAGGAGAACTCAAAAAAGGATTTTTTTTTTTCTTCATCAATATCCAGGCTTGCAATATGCTTAAAGGATTATTCTTTTGCCAGTTAATGTCTTCAGATATCCTTCCTGTTTCCTCTGGCAAACAATATAAAATTTCAGGGACGAGTACAACATACAACATATTTGTGCCTTCACCAACACAGGTAATACCAGATGAAGGAATCTGTTTATTTTATTGATTTTATTTATTTTAGAAAAGAAAACAAGAGGGCGAGTGGGAAAGACTGTGATCTTTTGGATCGGTCTTCAAAAAAAGGTGTGCTTTTTTTCTTGTCATCAGATCTTCTCATGGTATTCTCTTCCTCACATACACAACTGTTTTGCAGAATTCCATCAAAAAATTCATAAGCCTTTGAGCCTGCAAAGTAAGAACTTTTCAAATCTCATGCTCTGTGGGACATAGTCAAATGTCAAATATAAACATAAAGATGCCACAGCTGATTTAAGCTCCAGAGACAAGAAGTGAAAGAGCGGATCACTGCTAATCACTGCTATGAAAAGAGAACTTAGACCACACATATTCAAGAGACTTTATAGCATCAAAAACATCATTGGTTAGAACTAAACACATAGTAAAACAAAATTACTTTTAGAATATGTTGATACAGACAAACTTCTGGAGGGTAAAGACTTTAATTTGAAGATGGGCAATAAGAACCTCTCATTACTAAACAAAAGCGATGTAACAAAAATCAAAGATAAGTAGGAATGAAAAAGTAAAATCAGTGCACACTTATACTGGTGTCTGTACTTAGTTTAGTTATGACTATGATGGGGATGCAGTCTATGATGTGGACAGTCCTTGTGGAGTAGCAAAGGAACAGTTGTTTTTTTTCCCCACTTTGTACTTATTCTCTAATGGATCTTTCGTATTAAAAAAATAAGCAAATTAAATATAAAATACTTCCTATGTCATATAATGATATTTCTTTATGTTGTACTACATTTTGAGGGTTGTTTTATTACTTTATAGTCATAATTAGTGTTATTCAAGAGAAAGGCCTAAGCTGATATTAAGTACTGTACTGAACGTTTATACATTTTCAATCTCATAAGCTCTCCTTATGAATTGGGAATCATTTAAATAACTCTGGAGAGCTGTAAAATACATATCACAGTACTATCACCTCAAATTCATCACAAAGGTGAGATGGAGAATATTATTTGCTGCAAACAGAAGCGTGGCTTTTAGCCAGTAAGTTTTATTGCTGGTGGTTCAAAGACCTGGATTCTTTGGGACCACCGGATTAAAAACCAAAACCAAAGTAATAAAGAAGAATAAAACCCACACCCTCCACGAAGCTCAGGTCCTTCATCTTCAAAAGTAGATAAACTGAACCTGATATAGATTACCTTACAAACAGGAATTTGGGCACCTGGATGATACAGCATTTTCCCTAACAGAAATTTACCAACACAGCTTTAGCCAAATGTCTATCCCTATCCTTTGTTGGCTTTTCTGCTCTGCACCACTACAAGTGCTTATCTTTGGTGGTGCGCACATATATGACGACAAATCTACTGAAAAGTCAATTTGAGATTTCACAAGGTAAAAAGAAGTGTCTTCAATGAAAAAAAGTGCAAAATGTATACATTTATTATGCTGATGTATATTCTACTTAATCTATTCATATATGCTTATTCCATAACCGACATGCTAACAAATGACAATCGAGATTATGTAAGAAGTTTAATTCAGACAAGACAGAGCAAGACCATATTGTGCTACAATATAGCTACTGCAGCTACTTCCAAGGAAATCTGACTTTCAGTATAGTTGTTTTCAGATTCAAACAGATCAGAATAGATTAGAATTCATAATCCATCAAATACGATCATAAACCTGGTCACAAAGCCCAACAGATTTCATTCTCATGTTTTTAATTTTGGTTTTTTTTTTTTCCTTAATGTAATTAATATTAGTAAGCACAGACTTTTTAAGAAACTCAGAGTTTATTAGCATCTAATTTCTAATTTTTTTATTAATATCTAATTTCTATTCAAATTACTGTTCAGTGCCAGTCATTCTGAACATATCTCTGTCTTGATTCTCAAATGATATAAAATGCACTTTTCAATCTGCTTTTATAATTAGACTTCACTGGGATTGGATTTATGATGGGAAACTAGTCTTTAATCTGTAATCTACAGAAACAATGAAGTAGCTATCAAAAAAGATTCACAAGCACAAAATTTAGTACCTTATATTACAATACTCTCCTAAACAACATCCACAGTTACTACTTACCTAAACAAAGCTGTTTTTCTTTTCTTCTATTTTTATTTTTAATCATCAACCAAATGTTTATTTTTCAGTACTGTAATTTGAAGTTATTTTCCTTAATTTGATTTGCTATTACATAAATCTTCCACTAGATACTACAGTTTAAAGCCCATATTCACTTCTGTGAAAAAAATATAGAAAATTCTACCTGTGGACCTGGGTTGGTCATTACCTAAATATCTAACACACTCATCCAAACAGCTGCAGTTTGTAGTTCAAGACCAAAGTTTGTATACACAGTATAGACATTCATCTAAATTCAAATCTAAGATGTAAGCCAAGTTTCTGTCTTTCAAGGCTCCATTTCAAAGTATAGGTCTCACTTCTGGGAATCTGACGTTATTGAAGTGGTAACTAGTGATGCTAGGATTTCACTTTTAAATAGCATTTTTCCTTATTTGCATTATTACATAATTCTTTGCAGCTGCAGTAATTCAGAAACTTATCCCTGTCTTACTACATGAAAACATTACCTGCATTATTTTTCACTGAAATTCTACTTAATCTTAAATACATATTCTTATATATTCTGTATTAGTTCTTCATCAGCAATAGCAGTAAGGAATACGGTTTCTCACAAAGAGTCACTGGAGGAGTCTATTCTCTGCTATCACACGTACTAATTCTTTTCAAGACTACAGAATTTTAAAGACAATGAAAAGACAAGATATAAAATCACTGAATATTGTATATTTATTGTTTATTGCAATATATTTCAGTGTATGATTTCCAGAGTCAGAACGCCTACTCCAAATTCTGAAATGTTGGAATGTTTTATTGAAACACTAAATGTTCACTGAAATACATCCATCATAATTTCCCTTCCTTGAAATGTAATCATTCCCTACAGTAAGCTAACTAACTAGTACCACACAGAAGCACACAACGTGCTACACTTTTGAAAAATCAGCTGCATCTTACAGATCAGTTCTACAATGACCTTACAGAGCTAAAGGAGAATTCTTGGTGTAGGTTTTAAGTATGATTGATCCAAAGCTCATAGGATTTAATATTAAGGTCGTGAGAGACATAGAAAGGCAGTGTTCTCAGAGCTACTCTTACGCAGAAGAGCTGTGGCTGTGCTCTTTGGATTACTGCAATTCTATCTGTTTATCTTTAAGCACAAGATGGATGTACAATTTGATGACAAGACATTAGAAAGCATCATGAAGACATTACTACTGAGTGTGCTCCAGTGGGTACAACATACACTACTGAGATACTACAAATATGATTTAAGGATAAGATATTGCCAAGGGAAATCATTTACTGAAGGCAGATAAACAAAGCATGAAGTGTAAAACTAGATATAAGACAGTTAGCTCTGTAGAACAGCAGAAAGTCCAGTGATGTAAAACAACGCCTCAGTTTCAGTGATCACATTTCAAAAAAAGTAAAAAACGATTCAAGGGTGACCAAATTTTAACCAAGATTGGAAATGTCATGGGATACCGGGGGCCTGCATGTTGATCAAGGACAGACAGATTCCTCTAAGAACTACACTCAGGACTCGAAACATGTGAAGGACAGTGTGGGGAACCTGATTTAAGCCTCATGACACCTCCATAGAGCTCAAAGTGTTGTTGTGCTACTTCCCAGGTACCCCTGGCTTTCTCCAACCTAACTTTGAAAAATAATTTATCACCATCTGAAGAAGACAAGTCTCCCTGCAGTCTGGAAGTTGGGAAAGAAACTCAAACATTTGACAGAGGTACTCAGAGTAACCTGCTGAGATGGACACCCACATTTTTAAAACTGTGACGTCTATACCTGGTATCTGCAGTGAACAGTCTTAATTTTCTTCAGTCTTTACACGGAACTATCTACTGATAATACTTGCACCACATTGTAAATGCTGCAAATGATTTAAAACAATTAAAAGAAAAAGAATGAGGTCTCAATCCATAGGAAACTTGGCAGGCACAGAACATATTGAAAGGCTTCATAGAAGGAACACTTCTGGAGTGATATCTGTGCTTGTAACCTTTCTGCAAACAACTCTTTTGCTACCTAAGTGATCTTTCACTTCAGAAAGAGTCCTTACCACTCACACAGCAAGTTTTGATCAAATAATGTTTTTAAGTACTTTGACATTGGATGACATGTTAGAGAAATCCAAAGAGTTACTCTTACTTTCCAGCTTCAGCTATAAAATATTTCGTAATAGGAACAAAGCACACTAAAAGCTATAAACTATAATGAAGTTAGAAAAATGGACATTGTTCAACTATATGCTCATTCACCAATCTCAGAAATAGTAGTAGAGTGTATTTATGGCTGGATGGTATTTCCCGAAGTTTTAAAGTGTCCACTGAATTACGTATCTGACTTACCCTATAAACACTCAGATTTAGTGCAATCAGATATAAGTATTTCCAATGACTTCAGATGCTCTCGATAGCTTTTTGTTTACATCACAGTAAGAAAAAAATCAGGCTGACCATCAGGAAAGATATCAACTAATAATAAGATCACGTCATAATGAAACACATATTCCTGGCTGATTATTCAGCAATCTTGGAATCAGCAAGTTTCACTTCTTCTCTGTTGTTCAACAGAGTTTACCTGATGTGAAGATACAATCGTTTTACCATTTTTCTTCAGCTAAGAATAAAGGCAGGTTTGTCATAATCACTGTCTCACCATTAATATTACAGCTCTTCATTATCTCTCCTCACACAACAGAGCAGTTTACAAATATCCTAGAGAAAATTATAATTCATTCATGAAAGTGAAAAACAGAACAAACATCATGGGAACTGGACAGAGCTTTCAAGGCTGGTGTGTAAATGGCATTTCGGCTTCTGTGACAGGACAGGAATCACTACTTTGGATTACAAGCATTTGTCCCTTGTCTCTACTCAGCTTCACGATTAGGCCCACAGCTGCTTGTTAAATTCTAAAAGTGAAGGGCTGTAATCTGCAATAAAGCCTGTCTACAAATGCTGTCAGAGAAAGCAGTCAGGTACTAGCCCTCTAGGTCATTTGTGTTTGATAGGCAAGCCCTGCAACATCAACCTATGGAAATGTACTGCCTGTCACTAAGTACTTGCTAATCAACTAAGTTACAATTAAGCCAGGAACAGAAGCTGTAGCTGCTCCAAATTCCAACCTCTGGACTTTTTCTGAAGCTTTGCTTTAAGAAAAACTGTGACCAAACTTCCGTAGTATCACTACATAAAACTACGGCAACAGATTATCCAGTTTACAGTTAAGGTTTATTTCACTGATTTTCATCATAAAGCAGTAATTTTAGTATCTCATAGTCTGATAAGCTGATTTTTAACTATTATTCTGTTATCAGCAGATTACAATTTTTATCACCAGATAGCAAAATATATAATATGTATTAAGGAAAACAGATTTTGAATTTATTTTTAAAGTAAACAATCTGTATGCCTCAATTTTCAACTTAATAGACAGGCATAAAAACAGTGGGAGAAGACTTCCCTGCCTGCCTGCAAATTTATGTACTGAGCACCCACCAGGTAGAAGTGTCATCCACTGCAAGTCTCATCACAGAGCAGAAAAACATCTCATTAATAAAACATTGTGGTGCCAAAACCTCACTTTTTCTAGTCTTTACCAATAAAAATACTACTTACTGGAGATAATTATCCTCCCCAAAAATGACTGCATGCAAATCTACCCAATTCCCATTTTCAAGATACATTGTTTTATTCTGCTTTGTTGTGGCTTTGTTTTGTTTTGTTTGTTTTGTCTGAAAACTTATAAATCTTCTACACACATATCAAAACGTAGTAGATGTAACCTAAGTATTTAAACTGAGAGTTTAAAACATACAAGGAGACTGTAAAGCAATATTTTCTTTATATCTCCTTTAATTTTAAAATAAAAATCTAGATTTTCAACTGGAAATACTACGGAATATCTCTACCTTTAACATGGGAATTAACTAGTCCATTTCCTTTGGATCATGAGGTTTAACCTTGCTTTAAAAGAGAATATACTGGTGGTGCTGAGAATCCCAAACGGGAGATTCTAGTCACCAAACATATTCTTCCACACAATGTTTAAGCAACATTATTTTTCATCTAATAAGTAATCTGTACGCAACTTCCAGCCCAAACTGTGTTCTCAGTCTTCCACTTTAAAGATGAAGGTAACTCTTTTTCACAGATGATTCAAAATACACAGCATCTTTTATCCTAATGAAACTTATCAACTTTATATAAAACAAAATACACCGTAATGTGAAATTGAGAATAAAACATGATTCCTGTACAACAGCAGATCTTTCTAACCATAAAATATAAAGAAAAAATTTGAATGGGAGTGACACGTGAAAGAGAAGGTAGAAACTATTTAGGATTCAGATAAGATCAAACTACTGGAGTTAGTACTTGCCTGTCCAATCAAAAGGTATACTGGCTCACTTTAAAAATGTATTTGATGATGACATTATTTCTCCTTTTATAAAAGATGTGCCATTAACACAGAACATGCAATAATCTGCAGAATAACCATCTTACAGTACATTTTTGGCTTTAGTATTTTTGGTTAAATTTCAAATACTCTAAAGAAAGTGTCAAACAAAAGAGAGGAGTCTGCAAAGATAAATTTGTGAAAGCTTGTACAGTCATACTTGGCTGTTAGCAGAAGAAAAGGAAGTACATTCATAAACAAGTTAGTAAGTTTGGATTTACTGCTGAAAATCAGCTTAAGTCACTAGCAATCTACAAAGATGGAATCTAAATCAAAACTACAACTATTCTACTAAACACAGACCAGGGAGAAGTGGTCCAAGAACGCTAGATCTACAGTCACTGACATTGCTGAACTGCAATTGCACTTCCTGACTGTTCTGATCACTCCAATTAGGTCTCCCTAGGACAAAACTCACTCAACCATAAGAAACATGGTCTCAAGCTAGTCAGTTCTTTTGGACTTCAGGTTCACAGCCAAGCCCCTGACTTTTAAACCAATTACACCTAGCTGGTGAGATTTATAAGTCCTAACAAGTCGTGTTAAAGGCATCTGTCAGCGTCTGGACAGAAAGTCAAATTCAAACACAAAAGATGCAGATCAAAAAGGAAATCCAGGGCAATTGTGGCACTTCCACAGCATTTGGGCTCTCACATTGAAAATAATGACCCTCAACATTTCTGCCAAGCATTCTGAACTCCTTAAAATTGTAGTAACATTAGTCTATTCTCTATTTTTTTTTTCTTTTGCACATTCTGAGGACTGCCTCCATCTTGACATGGATGAATAGGTAATCTCTTATGACTAAGAATTATGACTTCTTAGCCAAATATTCCACCAGAGAAATAGCCAGACCTGGGTACACCTAGTGTAAGTGACAGCAAATCTTGGAAAAATACAGTTGTCATCCTAGCCAGAACCACAAGATAAAAACATTTTGCCCAATTATGAAATGGTACATTGGGATGAATACTACTGCCAAAGTAAGAGAGAAATGAAATGTATGACCACCTAAGACTAAAACAAACATATCTTGTGTCTCACATTGTACTATAAGGTAGGGCATAAGATTTAGTACAGAGGCATCTCTATCACCAGCAGTTGAATACTTTCCTGCAATAAAAAGTCTGCAGGTTTGTACCTTTCAGGAGGAGAAAGGGTTTTCTGTGTTTTAAGTATAATTGCTATTAGCTCTTTATACTTGCTTATTCACCAATTACCTAATTAATCATCTGGATGACTATTTAAGCAAACTCAGTGTGTAAATTCTTATGTGATATTCTGACACACTCTGTACTACGTACTATACAGCCCTATGTTGTGTTGATTGTTGTGAAATGCATTCTAAATAGTAGAATTCTGCGCAGCCACTGGGGAGCCCAAATTTCAGAAAAACATTAAATGGATATTTTAATGCTGTTTGTGGCTACTAACATCATAGGATGTCTACCTTCCATTCTTTTAAGGGTATGTTTAAAAATAACACAGTGACACCATGAATCCCTTTCTGATTTATTTTAAAGCCTTCGGATACATGACCTTAAGTACAAGCAAGAGTGGATCTTCCATTGAGTTCTGATGGATATAACCATTTAGGCACTACTCATCTCTGTGGAACTTTGTCACTGCATAGAATGGCTGCTGAGGGAAATGTACTGAAGTACTGAGACCTTTTGTTCCTTTGCATTTAATTTCACTTCTTTTAAAAACATCAATTTCTTTCTACAATTTACAAGGTGTGTATATATTCAATTTCCTTTGAATTTTTTTCCCATTTAAAATTTTTGAGGACTTTGTTTTATATTTTGTATTCATGTTATCAATTTGATTTTATTTTCTTATGTAGAGCCTCAAGGTTTTTGACAGTAATGAAAGGTTCTACATAAATAAAATAAATTCCTTTTTTGCTCTCACATTCAAAAAAGAGAAGATCAAGAGTACTACTCCTTTGAAATTGGATATTCTGAACTCAGTATAACTCTTCCTTTAGAATGCGTATATATACATATTGCATTATATTTCTGTATGTTATGTTAATGTGATTTAAATATGTATATTTCCAAAAAGCCTAGAAGAGCTTTCATACGCCTTTTAGTATCTGTGGAGAGGCAACATGAATATCTTTACTAGACACTAAAATAAACAGAGAAACATTGCACTACAATAGCAATAAACCAAAAATATTTCAGAATATTAAAAGCATTACCATTTCACCATTTATATTTACCTCTTTTCAGAGATTACATTTCAGTTTTGTGTTGTAATGTTTTCTCATTTATTTCCAAATATTACAAAAAGATATAAATAATTTTAAAGTGGGGAAGGTTCATGATAGTTTTTAGAAATTATATATAGTGTTACATACTACCAGTACCCAATTATCCTTATTTCTGTTCTAAAATATATGCTCAACTATTACGTAAAAGATGAATTCATATTGCTTAACTACAAACATCTAAAGGTCAGCTGCCTAATATAACCCGCTTTCTTTTGGATACAACCAATTAATTTTTTGTTTAACAACTACATTATAGGGGCAGAGTTCAGATCCCAGAAAGTGCCCAACACCACTACTGTTAAGGAAAGCTTAAACTGGCTAATTCTGTACTTTTTAAATGGTTAACATTAGGTAAGACCACTTGCTTCCCTAAAAAGCCTTACTAACTTGGTTATATAAAACTGCTCTTCAGACATTCAGACTGCTCATTCAGAGAGCGTTGAAGAAAATGACCAAAGCACATGTAGGTATGTACTCTATAGGAGCATCTTTTCTCTCCCTTGGGCAAAAATACCGTAATAACTATACTAATAAAATTATTTTGAGGTACATTTTTAGTTACAGCTTAGGAATGAGAAGCAATACCAACTGTCTATAGAACTGAAGAAAATGAACTGCAGTTTCCCCCTACAATTCTCCTGTCTTTCCATTACGTTATATTGCATTTCCTTCAGCAACATGCAGACTGCGCCACTTCCTTAAGGAGGTTCTTTTTGTCCCTTTTCTTGTGTCAGTTCCCCATTCTTCATGCATACACAAAAATTTTCTGATTGCTTTTGTGCATTCATAGAAATTTCTAAAGAAAACCGAGGCTAAGGTGAAATGGCTGAATTTACACAGAAGAGATAACTATTACCGTAAAATCTTTCCAATCATTCCTCAGCTTTCTGGATTCTCACGAATTCATTAAATGGTTACTGCAAATCAAACCTGCACATTTATCAATGCTTAAGATAAACTATATTTGTTTTTGTGAAATAGGATTTTTAGGATAATAAATATTGAGTCTCTGTGCCAGAGAATAATTTTAACTACTAAACATTATTAGCTATTAGAATTTATAAAAATATTACACCTAAGGTAATACTTTTATAAACACCTTCCCCTGCCTACACCTTGGATTTCTGCTCATAAATTAAGCACAAAAATCACGTAATTATTTGTTATGCATCTTACTCCTTATTGCTATAAATCATTTATTAAATTGTCCTATTTATTGGCTTACTAATTACTGCTTGTCTGAATTCCATTAGCACCCTTTCCTCCTCCCACTCTAAAGTAGAGAAGTCATTCTTCCAAACAGTTTGTGCCATAAATTTAAAATGCAACATGAAGCCTATTTAACAAAAGGATAAGAAGTTATTTTATGAGTAAGTATTTCAGTATTTTTTCTCATCATTTTTCTTCAATTACGTAAGAACACATGACCCTCATAATGAAACACAAGAAGGACCAATGCCTTAAAACTTCAGACACAAAATTGACATTTGGAAGTAAAGCAGTAGAAATATGAAACTCTGCATTAAAGAGTAGTTGAGCTCACATTTACGTGAAAGAAAAATTGAAATATTTTGTCCCTGATTTGAGAATATTTACAAGACTGTAATTGCAAATCACTCTCAAAATATCCAAAACATTTTTAAAATGAGAAACTTGCACTGCAGAGAAGTGTAGGCAATTATGCTACAGTCATAATGCTAAAATGTCATCACATAATGACATTTCAGTGGCACATCAATGCAATTTTTATACCTCTGAGTAAAAATTAAGTATCTAAAATAAATTATCTTCAACTTCCTGCAGTCAAAGCAGTAAAAGATTTTATTGTCTTGTTTATATCTCTGCAAATTATCATGATTTCCCTGCACATCAAAGCAAATAGTATGAATTTCACTAATGAAGTGATCGGGAACACTTCAACTCAAATTATGTCCACACTATTAAAGGAACAAGTATGTATTTCAAATATACGCTTCTTGAGACTCTGACTGATTCCCCTATAGCGTTAGATTCGTTTATGTTATCCAGTTACTAAAAAGTAATCAAATGTAGCATGAATACATTACTATACTGCTGGACTGACTTAATCACATTTTCTATACAGTCGAACATGATAAGGCTATGGAATTTTATTTAAATTTTAAAAAGAAATAAATAAAAGACAATTAGTATGGTAATGGTGTCTAATGGTGTTCTATCTTTCTACAGGAAATATTTAAAGAATATGATTCCTCTCACAACTCTGAGCCTGAGCCTGTATTCTTCACTCATGAATAAATAAATAATTCAGAATATCTTTAAGAAAAGTATCCACAAAAAGTTTTCTTCTATAAGTTTATACATATGTAAAGAGGCTCAAAGGCACGTAAGAAAAAAATACTGCAGCTGTATCTCTTACAAAATTCTCCTTCAAGACTGATAACATTCAGCCTTTTGCAGTACTACTATAAACAATGAGCAACCAATATATTTGCTATACCAATCACATCTCACTACCTACTCCTTTAAATAAAGCAGAGCATATTTCTTAAGTATCACAAAGTGATTTCATCCGAAAACAGCTGTCTAGTTGTGTAGTATTATTATCTCCTTATGCCAACACCAGCAGGCTGCATTCCCAGATGAGCCTGTACCACCCTACCCTGCCTTCCTTGTTGGATTAGCAAAAGTATTTGCGCAGCGATCAGGTGAACTACATAAAGAAATTGATTTGAATTAAAATTGAACTACAAAGAGTGGAGAACAAAAGTGGCCTTCACTTGGATCAGTTCTTTCCCCCAGTTCGCTTTATGGACAGAAATGTTTGTGCTTCACATGGAATAATAGTCAAAAGAGAGACGATCACTTTCTTTATCAGTAACATGTCAGTTTAAAGTAACCATTGAATTAGGATGCAAAGTTGAAAGAACAAATGCCCCCCCAAATAATTTTTTCCGTTCCTATAGAGGTACCTAAACAATTACCTTATCTTGACTGCCAATTTGATAGCTAAGGACTCCCACAATAAGTGTCCCTGGATCATCTATCTATTTAACTGAATATGACATGAATCTTCCATGTGCAAGCATGCTTGAATATATTTCCACCATATTTTTTTTATTTTTAAACGTGACTAATAGTAGTATCTTCATTTTTCCTTTTTTTTTTTTTAATTAAAACAAACAGACTTTAAAAAAAGCCACACAAAAATACATGAATTTCAATAGGAAATTACTTTTTTATTTCCTTCTTCCTTTAAACGTTGTCATGAAGAAATTTTAAAGGGCAACGTGTTACAGTTTTAGAAAGCAGCTAGAACTGTTGATAATCATTTAAATACCTTATATTAAATGTTTCCTACAAATGCATATTTGGTCAACTGAGTACAAACAGAAGTTTAGCTAAGATTAGCATGGTTTAAAAAGTTAAGCAAGAGAATTGCTCCAAGCAGGAGACTTGTCTGAACCTTAAACTTTTTAAAAAATCAGCTTGAGAACGATGTCTGAGAAATGGCTTTATGTTCTTTAAAGACTAGCTTAATGGCTCTCAGCTTCGCCAAAAACTCTTCTGTCATGTTTTTAATCATGCCAAGGCCTATTTAGAAAGATAATGTGTTTAAATCCATAAGCATTTCTCAATCAATTTATTAATATAAAATCTAGAACTTTTAACTAGGATCATTTAATTCAACAACTGCTACACAGAATAGTTCACTGTATTTGAATATCATAATACTAATATAAGATTGGGAAGATTTTATACATACACTAATTTTATTTCCAAGACTTAACGTGTTCACAGTATTCACTTTGTAATATACAGGTTGCATTAGTGGTCTTTCACAGAGAATGAAAACTGGCTGGACCACCAGGTTTAAGGGGGAACTGTTACTAGCATCAAATTCAGTGGGAGTCCATTTATTAGAAGTATCCCTTAGAAGACAGTATGTCTCAATGTCTTCATCATTGCTCTGAACAACAGGACAGAATGCAAACTTGCAAATGACATCAAATTGGTAGGCGCTGCTGAGACACACTTCAGGGCAACCTGAAGAAGTGGGTTTTCAAGAAACATCATGAAGTTGCTAAGGCAAAAATGAGAGTCTGCATTTGAACAAATTAATCTCATCCACCAGTAAAAGCTGGGGACAATTTTCTGAAACACAGCTTTGCTAAAAAGTATTCCAAGTTCCTGCTGGACGAGGAGAGCATTAAACTTCAGCACACCACTGCAACCATGAAGGCCAGACATATCCTAGGATGTGAGCAAGAGCCTAGCCAGCAGGCTAAAGGAAGTGGTTATTCTGTTCTGTTAGTAATGACAATAATGCATCTAAAGTACTATATCCAGTCTGGGGCTCCCTAGTACAAGTGTGACACACACATATCGAAGTGAGTTTTACATAGACCTACAAGATTGCCAGGAAGACAGAGCAAAGCAAGGTCAAGCAACCAGAAATGTTCGATTTTAGAATGAGTTTTTTTCCTGAAGTCTTCAAATATCAATCTGAGTAGTATAAGAGGAGACAAAGCCTCATTTCTCAGTAAAGTTCCTAAGAGAATAGGACAGGAGGCAATGGACACAGCAAAGAAAGCTTTGTTTAAATACTAGGAAAAACCTGACAGTGAAAAGGAGTCAATCTGCAGAACTGATTGCTCACAGAGGTTGCAGAATCTCCACCCTTGGAGATACTTAAAATTTAACTGGGAACCTGAGTGAAACTGGTTCTGATTTGAGCAGGAAGTGGGAGTAGATGACCTGTGAAGGTTCCTTCAAACATAAAATATTCTATGACTGTATGTTTGATTCTCAGTTCAAAAGTAATTGGCCAGTTATGAGTTAAGCATTCTTGAAGTGTATTTCAGGTACAATAAAAGGATTCTGTTTTTTTTTTTTTTTTTTCTTAACATCATGGCCCTGTTTCATACCGGTATAAATCATCACCTGCCCACTGAAGTAACTGGGGCCACTGTAAACGAACAGTTGATTAGATCTCAAACTTCAGAAAAGTATTGGAACTTTTGTTTTATATGCAAGTTTTTTGTTTGTTTCTACAGCGTGCATTCTGCCATCAATTTAAAAGTATAATTAATGTGTAATTTCTTCCACTGCCTGATTTTGCTTAAATAGGACAGATTTAAAATCTAGAAGTAGATTTCTCTGCTTAAAATCAACACAGATGTTGAGGAAATATCTGGGAGAAACAGATACATCTTCTGTCCTTAAGAACTGGCCACATACTCATTCCATTATATGCACATGGATGTTTAGGCATCATACATGGCACTTTTTTTCGCTTAAAATGTAACGTTAAATCAGCAAAGGAACCTCATCATTTCTTCATTAACTGTAAAGTCATGCAGATAACTTTGCTAACATGTAAGTATCATGGCAAACATACTTGGTTTCATCTTTGCATTATTTCATATTTTAATGGCACTGGGAAATTAGTAAGAGAAACAGGAGGAAAATACTATTAACATCCACAGAGCTGCTCAGCTGCTTTGCTTTCCTTTACCACAACTTCACACGATGGAGGAGAGGGCAAGATTAATGCTCAGAATACGGATATCATTTTAAAGCTATTCAAATACGGAGAAGCTAAATGATCATACCTCAGCTGTACACGCCTATTGCAACTCATGTTTCTCTTACCAAATAAACCGGGTTTAAAACAGAGCAGACTGCAGTTTTGATAACATCTGCTACAACAAATAACAAAAAAAAAAAAAAAAAAAAAAAAAAAGTGTGAAGTCTGATGAATGTTTAAACAGAACATTTTTTATGGATCAGCTAAATCTTTTCTGCTTTTTAATTAAAAGTAAAGAAAATGGAACTTAATTATCCTGTAAAGATTAGCTTGTGGGCATCTTCCTGTAAATTACTTCTAATTGAAAGCAAATTGTCAAGTGACATTCAAAGTACTGTCCTTTAAAACACAGCTGTTCCATTGCTGATTTCAGTACATTACACTGCTTCCTTGTTACAGTAAGGCATATTTGAATATTTAAACAATTTGACTGGTTTTGTATGGATTTCCATTTCATGTATCTTGATCACATTCCCTCCTCCAAAAATTATAAGAAATATTAGCTACTTTATTGAATCAATTAATTTTTCTTCGCCTTTCATTCTGAAGTTTATCAACCACTGATGATTACACAGCATGGGCAACCAACCAGTGCCAGCTGGTAGCCTGCTACCTAGCCTGCCAGGAGCCAATTTAATAGCAAAAGCACTGTAAATATTGGGGGGGGGGGGGAAGAAAAAAAAAAAATCCAGCAGTCTTACAGTATCAACTACAAACTGAAAATTTTCTCTATATCTTACATTTTAAACTTTACCTCTTTCAATTTTTATAAATTTTTGAGAAAACATTTGATATTTTCATAGTAGATCATTACAGATTCTTACAGATCAAGATAAAACCATAAAACACTAATATGAGTCTATCAAAATGATCAAATATATTTAATAAACCACTTAAATGTAGCTTATCATTTCAGCTGGATCTGCAACCTCAATCCAAAAATCTGTTACTGTCTTTTATTAAATCTTCCTTGAGACTGCAAGATTTCATTTGGAAGGATTAGATTTCAGCCTTCTCCTTGCACATGTGCTTATCTTCTCCACACACACACACACACACACACACACACACACACACACAAATAATAATAATAATTTTATCCTACAACTATAAACAAAGCCATGAAGAAACAGAAGTGAAATTCACATTTCTTTAAAAACTATAATAACGTTTGGCATTTCTAGTGTGATCCTCCCACCTCTACAAACTTTATTCCCTCCTTCTGAGTTTACACACTTTTCTGTAGAAGATAGATTATAAAAACTTTGACATGAAAAACTGTCATGGTTTTATGATTTTTGGTTATCAGTATTCCACATCATAACATCATGTAATGCACTGGGGGTTTGACTGCTGATGCTCAAGTTCCGGGTGCCTGTCCGAAGGAGAAGAAGAGCTACATTTCCCCAGGGGGCTTTGCGGTCAGCAAGGAGATATAACTCCCGGCAAGGTCACCTGATGTTCTCTTCTTTGCCTGCGCTGCTTCACTTGCGCTTCTCTGCCTGCACTTCTCTGGACTGCACTTCTCATCTCAGCGTTGTGGTGAGACCGATCCACCTTCAATTTCACACTCTCTCTCTCTCTCCTTATATTCTGCTAATACCATATTTAGTAAATTAGTTTGTTTCACCTCAGATTGTTGCCGCTGTTTTCAATTATTTCGGGGTCCCCTATTTTCCTTTTCTGGGGGCGCGGATCCGCGGATCCCTCCGCCCTTCTAGTCACGGAACCAAGCCGAACCAGCCCGTAAACTGTTGACAAAAACATACTGCTTTTTTACAGGACTGGGCTGAAAACCATGTCTACACTGGAAGAGAAGTGGCTTAAAGTGCTTTGGACACTTCCATTTTAGACAGCAACAAGTATGACTTGCATATTAAAGCTGTGATACAGGACCAGTTTTTCCAATAAAACGCGGGTCTTCAGTCCCCAAATGTAGGGGAGGATGAGCCAGAAGGGACTTCTCAAGGTATTAAGTTGTTCTCATCAGAAGCAGCTGCAAAGGCAGCTTACTCATTTAGTAGTGAAATGGTGGTACCACTGGGAATCTATCACCATGTCCTTGCGAACTGCTCTTCTCTTTTCTTCAGAATATCTTGTGGCTGTCAGCCAAATTAAGAATTGTGTGTGCTTCAAATTACGCACACCAGAAAGGTATGCACTGGTTTGCCAGATTAGAAAGGTGTATATTAACATACACAATATCAACACTGTATTTGGGGAAACTTTAGTAAAGCTGTAAATATTAATCAAAAATTGACAGTAAGAAAACATGAGAAGTGCAATTTTAATTAGATGCTTAATTTTAGTTTCTTTAGCTCTCTGTCAAGGTCATTGTGTATCTGAGCAACTCAGTTGTTAAAAAAAAAAAAAAAAGGTAAAAAACCACATCGACTAATCTGTGTTGTATCTTGGCTTACACACTCCTCAGATATAAAGTGGTGGATTTCTTTCCTCCACATCATAAGCAGAAATTATATAGGAAGGGAAGACATCTTGCATTGCATTCTAAAGGTAATGAGATAAGCGGTTACTCACATTTATTTTGGAAATAAAGTAACAGGAAGATTATATTATATCCTGCAATAAACTAACTTAAGCTCCTGAAACATAACATCTATTCCATTACTAAAAGTAGTGGTTTTCAATCACATCTGCAGATTATACTGGAAGACAAACCTACAGGACCAGATGTTGGTGTCAGTCAAAAGAATGAAGACAGTGTCCTCACATTGCAGCAGTCACCTAGCACTGAGGAACCACTGAAGATTCCTGTTCATTGAGGTTATATCTCAAAATCTAAGACACAGAAAAGTAGACCAGCAGTGGTTATTTGCAATGTTTCCTAGATCTTAATCAAAAAATAATTAATAATTCTAGTAGCCCATTAATAATATCAGTGAAATGAAAAGACTAGGAGAGCTAGGTTTTTTGTTTCGTTTTTTGCTTGTTTGTTTGCTTTTCCCAACAGTGTAAAAAGTAAGGCTCTTTTCTGCTTCTGAGGCCTTGAAAGCAATACATATAATATCAGGATATAGCTCAGCAGTCTCATCAATACTTTCTGTGGTCTATTCTCACTTTAATATTTCCTTTTTTTTTTTCCCATTTTCAATGTAATAATCAAACCAGCACACCCAGTGCAGTGCAGTGACAGCACAGATAGGGGGAAGCAGAACCTGAACTTTCTGTCCACTGCAAATAATCTTCTTTTTAGGTGTTTTAATTTAAAAATATCTCATTGGCTTCTGAAGTAATATTCTGCATAATCCTTTGGCAAGACATCTAGAAATTACTTTTGTTCTGTCATCTATCATAAAAAGAAGACAGGAGACTAATAATGCATGTTAAAGGAACAGAGGACCTTGTAAGTTCAAAGACAGGTCCTCTAAGAGCCCTATCATAAGTGATATTAAAGCAAAACCTAAGACTAAAACAAAAAATGCAAATAAACAAAATCCACAAATACTAATGGGCATGTCACTAAACAACAAGCTAATCTTGGTCGATAAGGAGATTTAAGCATAAACAAAGCAAACAAACAAAACACACACCAATCAATCAAACATGGGGGACCATTAATAGGAGATTCTCAGAACATGTACAACCACTGGTCAAAAGTAGTAAAAGATGCTTGATTAGCTGAATTAATTCTGGAAATCCTTGAGGAGCTTCCTTTAAAATAAATAAATAAAATACAATTAACATGGAACTCAAATTTCATTTATTTGTGATAGGACAGACATGCCATACCATTACTATTTAAACTTTCCCTAAGGGATGCTCCATCGTTTTTCCCTCACGGAAAAAATAATTATTTTAGAAGATTTTAAGCAAAATTCAAATTTTAGGCTACAGACTCATAAGAGAGCTCATTTACATGTAAATCACGTGCACTAGCAAAAATTAATTTACTTGTTGTTTTGCCATTATAAACACCGCCAACAGTAAATCACACAATGCAGTCAAATGTACAGTTTTGTGGTGCTTGCATTCAGTTCAAGAGTAAGGAACAGCTCAATCTCAAACATCTAGTACTGACTCTTCCTTCTCATTGATGATTACAAATTTATGGTCCTTCTCTTTTCACGAGAAATTCTTTAGTATCTATAAAATATGAATAATTCTAGGACTATTATTACAGTCGTTATCATTCTTATGCATTACTTGAATTACAATGCTATTTTAGGAACATTAGCAGACTTAAAAAATCATAATTTTTAATTATTTTACTTTCAGTATATAGAAACTGGGAATCTCTTTGCCAGTAGCATTATTTCCAGGATAGCATGCCACTTACCAAGGAAAAGTGGACTGCCAATAGACATGAATAGGTGGCCACCAGCTGGAAAACAGCAAATTCTGCATGCCAAATTCCAAATTCTGTTATATGAGATACAACAGATTCTGTCATACAGTTCTCCTATCGAATAGTTCTCTATTTTAGATAAAGAAATGACTGAGACCTTTAAAAGAAGGTTTTAAACATTTTCCACTGTTCCTCCTATCCAGACATCTAAAACAACCAAAACATACACATCGCAAGCAGAAAGAAAGTAGGGCTTTCAAAATTCAAAGTCGGTTAATTTTCTATGAAATCTACAAGTGCTTTAGTTTTCATAAACATAAGCTAGGGAAATTAAAAAAAAAAAAAAACCTTAGGTTTTTTTTGGTCCTTATTCTGCCTACACCTAAGCATGCATAACATTATGGAACACACTCTTTTCTTTAAAATTACACCATCTAAATACCTGTATCACATAGAAAATAATTCCTATGCCTCTCATAAGCATTTTCACATACAATTTTGTACCTGTAAAAAGATTAGGGCATGCCTATCACAACCTGGTATCTCCCATAAGATATCAGTGGTAACACAATTATTCAAGATTCTCTAGCAGCATAACAAGAAGAAGAAAGACAAAAAAAAAAAAAAAAAAAAAAAAAAAACACATACCCCCCCACTTCTTCACTCTATCTCAGAGTTTCATAGTTTCTTCAGTAGACCATCTGGAATCCTCCTACTATTAGTGGACTACTATGTGCGTGCATAAGCACACACAATTTGAGACGCATTAATTTCTGATTTTGATAAACAGGAGATAAAACTGCTGGTACACAAGGATAAACACTTACTCTGTATCCAAGAGGAAATAATGAGAAGATGCTTCCTTTTGTGGCATCATGCACATGTATAATTTAAATATTGAACAACATTTCGAAGTTCAGTAGAATTATTAAATACAATCCAGTTTTACATATGCACAAACCTGTAAAAAAAATTTTAAGCTAAAACAGATTTGAGTCTTGCTACATTGTTTGAAACAAAGTACATTTAAAATATGCACGGAAAACTAGTTATTTTTCATCTGACTTAATCCAAAAGGTGGATGCAGGTAAAATATAAATTTATTATTATTATAATCAAAGGGAAGTCATGTAAAACACTAGCAGCTATAGTGTCTCATTACTGGCTGCATCTTAATATTTCCATCCTTACCAGGTGCCCGACAGAATTTAACAAAATGGTACAAAATTCATTAATTTTCTTGGAAAGTTAACTTCTTTGCTTCAGAAGAAAACAAAAGCCCTAAATTAAATTATTCAGAGATTAAAAACATATAGCTATCAAGTTAAAAAAAAAGTATATATATATATTTTCTTCCCACACATACAAGAAAAACCCCACCATGATCCATAATCTCAGGACTGTCTCTGTTAAAAGTGAGTGTAATTTTAAGATAGCGTTAAACAAGAACTTCACCTGGGTGGATCGAGATTATCCAAATTATAGATTACCTTATACAGTTTTATATTGTACAGAATCCTGCAATATGCCCTTAGATGAGATTCGTACCACTCAACTTCTCACAGACATTTTCGTGTCAGCTCCCACACTGTAAAGAGTTTTCCGCATCAATCTTCCAGTGTTAAAAGGCAGAGTAAGTTGTATGCCAAACTATAGGTTAATTCTCAGATTTTAGGTGGAGCCAGAATAAGGACTGGAATATCTTCCATATGGACTGCGGGGGGTTTGATTCAAATTTTCACCAATTGCTAAAGAGAGAATATTTGTTTTCACTGTTCCGACATTGATCAGATCTTTTATTTACAGTCAAAACTTAAAATTAGAAATTTAGATCAGAATGCTCCAGTTTCCGATTCTAAATACAAAAATGTAATTCATTGTGCACTTAGTGGACATTTGAGAACATTAAGAAAAATTTTTAAAAATCATTAAAAAATACAACAAACAAGAATTCACATTCCCACCTTCTTCTTGAGCTATAATGGCTACAAGGAGTTTGTGTTGTCATAATACGGTTATTATAGACAAATGTCTACCTCATTCTCATCTCCGGCCTGCCTTAAGAACCATTATGTTGTTGTTGTTGTTTCAAAAATCCCAGTTTTTGCACGATTCAGCTCTCAAACTGGAGTAAAACTGTGGAGCTATGTGAAGAAACAGATGCACAGAGCAATCAAAGAGCCACGAGGGAATCCCTTCTGCCCTCTTGGAAGAAAGGTTTACATTCATGGACAGAATTCTTAAGTGCTCCTTCCAGCAATGTAGCATCGCTCACTGCTTTGTAGAATCTCAAAGCAGAAGAATAACACGTGATATCATTCACACAGAAATGCTGTGTGTGTATAAACAAAATGTAACAATTGCAGAATATTTTATTCCAATTTATGCTCATTGTAAACTCTGAATTTTAAGGACTCAATATGGCTTTTCACTATTGCTTTTCACTAGTGGACACTTTCTTCAAAAACTACATTCTTTTAATAACTTTGACCTGCAATGGGAAGAAATAAATTCCTTTTAGAAAATTTAGGCAAAGAGAATGATGATAAAGATTGCATTGTTCATGTGTTTTTTTCCTTTATTAAAAATCTTATAAAAAAATTTTATGATAATAACTGTTTTTAAAATAATTTAAAATAATTTCTATTTTCTCCTCTAGCAAAAGAGATAGTGAAATTTATCTACGTTCCTACAAAGCATGTCAAATAGCAATCTAAATAAATTCCCATTATTTAAACAGATAATTTATCGTAAACATCTAATCTTTTCCAAAGTAATCAGATAAAATGGCACATAACTGACCTCCTGAAAGGTCTGAGTTCTACTAAACTTTCTCTCTGTTCAGAAGCACAGTGATTGACAGTTTAAGTAGGAAATCTGATAAGACAGAAATATAGCTAAATAATTACACAAATGTTCAGTAACTACAAATCAGTATACAGTAACAGTCAGTACCTTAAAAGAATGAAATAAGTGCTTGTAGCAGAAGAATCACCTTTGGAAAGAACAAAAATCAAAGGATAACTTGCATTCAGCAATCCAGAATGCTTGTTTTGGGTTCCAGATATTAAAAAAAAAAAAAAAAAAAAAAAAAAAAAAGACAACAACAGAAATGAGAAAAAAAAACAACAAAAAAGAAAATAACAATAAAAAAAGCATACACACTTCAGAGTTCAACACTGATCTGACTACAAGTCTGATTTTTGGGCGCCTGTTTGCAGATGCGGTAGAGTTATCAATCCGAACAGACACACAATCCGGGTCCAATGTCACTTCTCCTCATTATGTTAATAGTTAATACATGCAAATGAAAACACTCTAGCAATTTGATTTCTTTGAAGATAGTTTGCATATTGTCTTAGCCATAATGACTGTACACTTCTCTCAGCCTCGATTTATGCAAGGGTAGTTTAGTTCATTTTTATCAGCTCAAGTTCATTTTGGCTGCTACTGGAATGTATGTGTGTGTTTCTTTTTTACCTTTCACCTAATTACCATTCAGGTACCATAAGCAGAATTTTCATGCTATTGGTGTTTTTCTTAATTAAGAAACAAATGAATTCTCCCTAGCAAAAAAGATGGAACAACAGAATAAGATGCCAGAGGCTGATGTTCTGCTTCTTAATTGAAGCTGCTTCATTGTTAGGTGTCTGTTATGAGGGGGCAGAAGTGTCACGAGTTTATTGTGAATAGTATAAAAAAAATAAAAGCATAAATGGAACTTTTAAAATTACAAATGAATACAGAAATATTAGCATTACAGGCATAGCTCAACTAAAATGTTCTCCCTTCCTCTGAGAGAGTAAGTTCTTTAAGTATAAATTATTCTTCACATCTGGAAAGCCCCAGGTTCTAATCCCAGCCCAGAGTGAATCCTTTCTTTTTCCTTTGTCTATTATCTGCACCCTGCTTGTGTGCTCATGTTGTTCAATTACAGAGGTACCTGAATTTACTAGTGAGATGAATTTTGTCTCTTTTCCTTCATCCTTTCAGCAAAATAAGTCTCTCTCGCTTTCACTCTCCCTCTTTCACAACCTTCCCAATCTCGTTCTTAAGTCGTGCTTTCTGCAAGCGTTAGGTTTTCCCATGCAATCAAGTATTACCACCACTAGCAGTTTTAAGAAATTCCTGGCAGTATGCTAGTCAGGACAATATTTCCCCCTGCAATTTACCATGAAACCTAGAACTAAGGATCAAGGCCTCTTAGAAGTTCTTGTAACACAGACCATATATTAAGGGTGACAGCCCCTACTCTGCACGTGTCACAGGACAAAAATGGGCACTGTACACAGAAGCTGAGAAATTATTTGGCCTTAGAGTTTGGAACTGTAGCACAGGGCTAAACATCACCCTTAATCTCAACAGTTTAAAAACAATGACTACCACCGACATGTCGTTTGTAATGAACACGTATTAATCGTGTAAAAACTGGAAAGCAAACATCTGACAAAGACATCTGTAAAGTTGAGATTAAATCCTACCACTCCTTGTGGACACAATCTCTATCTGTTTCCATAGGAATTTTAAGTATGTAAGAAATACAAGATCAATACATCCTCCCACCAGAAGAAATTAACTCACTTTTCCATTCAGACATTTTCCCATTATCTAAAAGGGGAATGCCAGGAAAAGGATGAAAACCAAAAATATTTTTAGAACAGCATTAATCATAGATCCATTTGATATAATCCACACTAGACCTAGAGGAAGCACTACATATTGTCCTAAAGAAACACAGATGAGACCATTCTGAACAGAAACTGACCTTCTATAGAAAATCTCTCTGCATTTTCTCCAGTTGTTTTTTTTTTTTCCCCCCCCACGGGTTTGAACAAACAATACGTTAAATTTACTTTCTGTTTAATCAGTGCTCTCACGCAGTTGGTTTCACCAGTAAGAATACTAAATTTATGTATCTGTTGATGTAAAGGTATGTGTCATATGGCAATGGTACACGTATTTTGAAATGGAAACTATGGAAATGTGCAAGAAGGACTTTTTTCCTCCCACTTCCTTCCTTCGAACATTTGCTGGAGGTTGTTTTTTTTTTTTTTCTCTCAGCCAGAGAAAGCCAGATCCAACACATACAGCAATTTAACAGTGTGCTGCTTCTATTTATAAATCTTTGCTTTTTTCCATGAAAAAATACTGCACTTTTTGAATAATTTCATCTTAAAACATAAGATGCCAAACATGAATAAATCTTTTTTTTTTCATTTTTTCTACTAATTTTCACATCTGCAATTCCTTAAGCTTAACTGTTATTTCTTGTTTTACACCATTTTCACTGAGAAGACAATCAAGGCAAATGTCAGCAGTTTTAATTTCATGCGAAGCTGTAAGAACTGCTCAGACACACACACACAAAAAACCACCTCTGCACGTAGTCCCCACACAGTAAACAAGCCTTAGCTCCTCACCAACAAGACTCCCTCTTTCTGCATCTCTGCTGCAGTCTCAACTTCATTTTTCCTCTCAATCTCTCTCTGACCTCCTCACATGGTGTCCCTGCCAAATTCTTGGCATTGGAAGTGAGGGGGAAGAGGCCATACCATAAGCGTGTTGATAATGAGGAGATAGAAATAGAAAACCAGCTGGATTGTCCTAATAAAGTATGTCTGGGATTCAGAGACACAACAACTCCTTGTTCAGGTCACCGTTCAGCATTTTAACCCTTTGCATTCAACTTGACCTTTCACTGATCTCCACTAAATTATTAAATTAACATTTAATAGTAAATTGTACTTGAAAAATTCACTTTGATTTCACAGAAACCTATGACCTGCTTCTGTCTATCTGTACTTCAATTATGTTATTTTCACTAGAGACACGTAAGTCCATCCAGGAAGATTTTTTGTTCAGGGAAACAATCATTTTTCTATTTTTCTGTTATCTTAAAAATGCCAATTCTATCAAATTTGATCATTGTTCTTTTGCTGAAGTGTGTCTGGGGTAACTTTGAGGCTACTTAAGGGTTTTCCAAATGTTTAATGCAATAACTTATTGTTTCTCTTTACATAAATAATTAATCACTGGAAATTAAACAGGCGCTAACATACACAAAATAAATAAGCAACAACAACAACTGCAAAAACTTTAATTTACCTACATCTGTAACCCCTTAGTACTAAGAAATCCCCATTTAAGCTGATTTGATTAAGCCTTCTGTGGTGCTTTGGTGTTATACATTGACAAGACCTTCATTTATAGTAAAGAGCAAAATCAAGAAGGAAAAAAAGCCTTTTGTTTGGTTGGTTGGTTTGCTTCTTAGTCATACTTTAAGTCTTCTTCACAGATTACCAAGCAAAAATGTCGTAGATCCTTAAAACCAAACAGTATACACAACACCTTCTGTTATTACGCTTATTTGCTCTTACCATTCATTCTCTGGTGACTGACCACCCAAAAGAAAGTAGAGAAACCAATGAAGGACAGCTCTCGATCTCTTGAAAATCATGGCAATAATTTCAGCCTTTTTGTCTCAGTTATCTCACGATATGTTTATAGTTCCTCATTTATAAAATAAATATTTTGAAATTATGTATAGGGATTTTTAATCAGAGGTCAGAATTATCCATATGCTATGAGATTGCGGTATTCTGTCTGATGTTATTTAAAAAAAAAAAATTTAATGGTTAAGATACAGTGGATTTTCTGCAGGGGGACTCTTTTTAATTCAAAAATACATTCCTAAGAAAAGGCAACTAATATCCAACCTGCATATAATAAAAAAATTTAGATTTCTACTACTTACATTAATATAACAGGTGTTAATAAAACTATGGTATCAATTGTAAGAAAATTATTCCCTCTAAGACAATGCATATGAAGTCATATCAAAACTTGTACTTCCAGTCCCTCAGTCTCATCCAGTTTAACAAGATTCCATTTTTATTTACAGATCATTTAAACAACTGCTTCAAAGGGAAAGCGTTATGACCAGCAAACAGTGCCTTCTACAAATCACCAATTTACTCAAATGATGATCACTTCTTCCCATCCTCCTACTGCATAAAGAATGTATAAGGTTTAGCCTAATTATTCCAGATAGTAAATACAAGAATGGCCACGTGGCACTTCTTTTACACAGTTTCTGTTCATTCAATGAACTGGTCTTTGGAGTCCCATTAGTTGCATGTGCACAGCTCTGAGGTCTATAGACTTATATGCAGTTACGAGTTATAAGACCTAGAAATCGCTTTTTTGGACTTGGATTTTCTATATCAAAATTATGTGAACAAGGCAATAGGCTCTGTCTTCCTTTTTTATTGTGTTCTTACAACTAGTAAAATTTACTGGAGATAGGAGCAACATCAAATGCAGTTCAAAAATTGCACTGAACAGATAGATCAGGTCTAAAGGCCCTAGGTCCTGTTCCAGGTTCTACCAGTTATTTCCAGTCTCAAGATTAAAGTTTTGCCAAAGAACTAGATAATGACATTGATCTCTTCAAATAGGAAAACTACAAGGAAGCAAACTATGATTACTTATCAAAAAATAAGGGAATGGAAGAGATGTATGGGTAAGGATCACACTAAAATATAATGAAGCAAATGTACAGAATTCCACCTAGTGATTACGCTATATTACTGAGAATACATACGAAGAATGAATTCTCCATCACCTCTCCGTTAGTAATAATCCTAAGTATATACATACTATTAACTATTACACGCAGGTTAGAATACGCATAACATTTTGCCATTTCACAAACCTACAATTTGGATGAGCAGTGCATTACTGACATGAAACACCAACTGGAATTGAAACATTCAATCCATGTAGTTCACTAAGACAGTATTATTTTATACAAAACACAATACATTTAACACACTTTTCTGAAATTCCTCTAGCAAGATGCCTCATACTTAATTAGAGACTAAAATACAGACAAAAGCCTGCAACTTTTCTTAACACTTCACACACAACTGCAATACCATAATTCAGTTACCAAAATATATTTGAATGTAAAAGCTATTCAACTAGCAGTAGTTACGGTTTCCAGATTTTCACTGCTTCTGTATATAGCTAAGTTGTGTTCAATGCTCTTCTTTCCCAAAAGAATAAAGAATAGGAAAAATAAAATAAAATTTAAAAAAAAAAACCACCCATGAACAACGAAAGAAGGGTATTACAATTAATAAATAAATTGGATTGTCTTCAATTATGATATGTAACAGAGAACTATAGAAAGCTAGCAGTTAAGCAACATTAAAGATACACGACCTTTAAGGTGCAAAAAACCTCACTAGATTTGGCACCGACATTTTTAGAAATAGAATTTGAAAGGACAATTTGTCTGGACATAATAGTCTTCTTAAATATAATAGGCATCTTAAATATCACTCAAGTTAAAACATCTGCTGTCTATGAAAGATGAACTGTTTTTGGCACAGCGCATCAAAATTTCAAAACTTATGATAAAAATCTATAGAAGATAAACTTTGTATGATTTTGCCTGTAATAGTATAGCCTTAAATCTACAACACAGAACCTATTTTCAAGACAAACTCTGACATCATTATTAGCAGCTTAATAAAATAGACACAGCATATTCTTCAAGTTCAGAGTTTCCACTGTAGAGCTTCCTTTTTATGATTTTGCTATAAAGCAAGATTTTAATCTGAAATCAAGTGTTTATTTATGCAGGTCTTTTGGAAAACAGAAAGGAAAATCTGGTAAGAGCTATACTTGGCTATTTTAAACAGGTATTATAGTCCGAGGGATATAATACATATATACATTTGCATACATGTATAAAATTTTCAGTAAAAGGAGACTGAAGTTGTAGATAAACAACAGCAACAGGAATGAAAGAACCTGGATGCTACTCCTTATTGTAGAACTTTGGGTTTACTACCAACTAATTCCAAGAAGAGCTGTAGGAGCTGAAAATCTCTTAAAATTGGGTATCGATATCAAAGCAAAAAAATAGTAAAAAAAAATAAAGTTTTAAATCACATGGAGCACAGTAGGAAACTTAAAACTCATTTTCCTATCATTTTCCACACTTTGCTTGTTTCCAAGGCTCTATTTCAGATATAAAATAAGAAATGACTTAATTAAGTAACTTAAATAACTAAAATAACTTACAGAAAGAACTATGTCAAAACTTCCAACTACTGTATTATGAATAACGTATTTACCTGTAGCATGTTTTTGGCTTAAAAGTAGGTGTATTTTATACTATTGCTAGTATAAATCATGTTGCATGCCTCATTTTATACACTGACAATTCCTTACTAGTTCTCACACATATAGAGATACATGAACACAAATGTTTATTTAAATGCATATAGTTTAAATGCATTCTTAAGAAGAAAATGTTAGAAATAATTCTGGAATTCAGCTAGTAGACAAAACACTTCCACACAGAACTGCAGGGGTTGGAAGGGACCTCAAGAGATCATTCAGTCCAACTCCCCTGCTAAAGCAGGTCACACTGTTAGGCATCCAGACGGTTCTTGAGTAACTCCATAGAAAGAGACTCCATAGTGTCTCTGGACAACCTGTTCCAGTGCTCCATCACCCTTACTGTAAAGAAGTTCTGTCACATGTATGTACAGAACCTCCTATGTTCAAGTTTAAGGTCATCACTCCTCGTCTTATTGCTGTGATGAGCCTGGCCTCATCAGTTTGCTTCCCACCTCACTTCAGATATTTATAAACATTTATCAAATCCCCAGTCAGTCTTCTCTTCCCTAGGCTGAACAGACCCAGGTTACTCAGATTTTCCTCATATGGGAGGTGCTCCAGGCCCTTCATCATCTTTGTCGCCCTCTGCTGGACTCCTAGGAAATCCCTGTCTTTTTTGAACTGGGGAGCCTGGAACTGAACACAATATTCTAAATGTGGACTCACCAGGGCAGAGTAGAGGAGGAGGATCACACTAACCTTCTTGGCCACAAGTTCACACTGCTGGTTCGTGTTCAACCAACACCCAGGTCCTTCTCATCAGAGCTCCTACCCAGCAGGTCATCAACTAACCTGCACTGATGTATGCAATTAATTCTCCCCAGGTGCAAGACTTGTTTAAAAAAAAAATCCTATTTAATTTGTGACAATTTAATTTTAGATAATTGTTTCCGACATGACACAATATAAAAATAGTTATTCAAATAGTTTATTGTAAAACTTTTTTGAACTGCCATTGAAGAACTCTGTATGTTTGTTTTTCACAGTGAAGCTTCTAAAACGGTGCCAAATACCATGTGCATCTTGGTACTTTTAGTAACAGGAACATCTGTCTACAGGGAAATGGATAAAGCAATTGCACAGCACTTTAATATCATTTTCTTACAATAAATCAATATTTTATTAATAAATGTGGTTAAACATTACAGATTTATGTGGTTTTTTTCTACCCTTAAAATAAAATCCAGATCATAAATTAGCACTTCATAAGTTGTATTCTGTAAGAATTTGGGACTAGATTAGCATAACACTGTGCCTGGTTAAAAATCAGTTACAAGCCAAAACTTAAATTATTTTGATGGCTCCATCATACGAATCCATATTCTCAAAATATTTTTCTGAATGATAAAGTGTGTTGTCATGTTCAAAGGCAGTACAGCAGTGCAAATCGGAGATGATCTTTCTCTTAAACTGGTGCTGCCTAGTGTAATGTGTACTATGCCACTAATGATTTGACTTGAAACAGTTTAAGCACAACAGAAGTAACTCTCAAAGTATTTTTGTCTTGTTTATTTTCTAATACCTGACAACAGTGAAAAACAAATTTAGTTGGTGGCATAAGAATTCAGTAACTGAATTTCACCTCCTTTCCTGACAGTAAAAATTCAGAACCAATAGTAAAAGAACATGAAAATGAATGTCAAACTAATAACACCAGTCAAAACATCCCCGAAGTACACTTCTACTTGAATGAGATTTCCTAAGCTGCAGAACTAACCATAAAATTACACAGCCAATCTGGTCTAAATAGGTGATTTTTACTCTCCATTTATGAGAATTGATTATTTTGATTATTTTGGATACATGACTTCCACAACCCACCCTCTTCCACCCCTATTTGATTCACCCACTCTGATTTTCTTCAACATATAAGTACACTGGTCACAGTTGTATACACTAGACGTCTAAAACTTCCAAACAAGAGAGGAAGAGTAAAGCAGACGACACTCTCTCATCAGGCATGAGTATCATATTTGAAACAAGTAAATCTCTCTCCAGTTTTACAGTGTATGAGGGCTGCACTAAAAGTAATACCCACAACATCAGTTGCCACTGTTGGCAGATATGGCAGAAGAGGTTGAACCTTCCCCACCAGTTTGTTGCCAACAAAATGGTGTCTGACATAGAAGCGCACATGGAGCAAAGGTGTGCCACTGAGATCCTCTGTGCAGAAAAAACAGCACCTACTATCATTCATTGATGCTTGCTGAATGTTTCTGGAAACCAAACAGTGGATGTGAGCACAGGGAGGTGGTAGGTGGTTTCAGCAATGGTGTCAGTGACACTGAGTCACCTCCACTGGAGCAGATTTTGGCAAGTGCAGCACACAGGCTCTAATTCATCACAGGCAAAAATGCCAAGCTAATGGTGGTGACTTGGTGGAAAAATAATGTTTGGTAGCTGGAAATTTGCTCTATCAAATAGTTCTATTGTTCTCTGTATCTTTTGGAGGCATTTTTTTCAGACATAATAAGACTTATTTATACAAGCACTACTTATTCTCTTATGCAACATCTTTGTAAAAGTAACATACCTGAAAATCTGAACCATCTGCAAATAAATATGAAATTCATATTTCAGACCACATGTAATAACACTGAGTGTCCAGCTTAATTATATATAAAAGCCCACAAAAGCTCTATCAAAGTGATGCAGTGTGATATTAATAAAAATTGAAGAAGTTCTTAGACACTTCTACAGCCTTGTTTAAAATCTGCATGCATATCTACTATTTTAAAGTCTGTGTTTTAAAATGCACCTTTAATATAGACCTCAAAAGAGGTGTATAAAATATAAGGGATAAAACTGTTTCTCTTGTATAAGACCTTTTATTATTATGTATTAAATGAAACAGGTTTTCAGAGATTAGACAGTAAGAAAACAACCTTTCTTGAAGTATAACTAATCACTGTTCAAACAACCACCAGTTCACCTACACTGATCAGTTATTACTGGTAGCACTCCAGGTTATACTACAGGTTCTTTCATATTGCATTCCAGTTATACTATCAGCAATACAGCACCTTGCAGAATTCATCTTACTGATATTAAGCCAGCAGCATTAGCTGAGACCTGACTGTCCTTTGGAGATCTGACCCTTAAAACTCAGAGAAAAACGATACATTATAAAGGATTTCTAGAGGGTACCCAACTGACCAAAAATCTAAATTCAAATCCGAGCTGTCCAAATTCCAATTCTGTGGCAGTTGTACACATTTTCACGGCTTACATTGAAAATCTTTTTCATTTGAAAGCCATTATGTCTTGATTTTCATTTACGCATTTTTCTTCCCCCTTCTGTGGCCATTACATAGAGAGTGCTAATTGTAATTGTGCTCTGAAAAACAAACAAAATACAAACTAAAACCCAGCTGTTCATGCTATCGTCTCAGATTGATAAATAATCTCCAATTAACAAAAATACTTCACATAAATTAATTTTAAAAGTAAGTATACCATGTTAATTGCTCTTAATCTAGCAAAAACACATACTTCTCTATGTGAAGTACAGTATTCAATACTTACATTCTTACTGCAATAATGACTTACAGAATAGCAACAAATATTTCACAAACAAATTAATTTGTTCACCATGCTTCATTATAATCTGTCAGCAGGAAACACAAAACATTTCTTCCAGCTGCAGTGAAATATTTACAAGTAAAAACCATTTTCTTTTTTTAAATCAGAGTTTATGATATATAATCATTATTCATTAAATGACAAGGCTTTAAGCAAATATCAACAAATATTTCATTTCTGTAATTCACTTGTCCAGCAAGCATATTCCCTCTGCTTTCACTGCTTTCTCTCACAGCATACAGCCTTATTTTTGTATTAATACTGACCAGATTACTTGGCCTTTCAATGGACCATGAAAAGTTAAGTCTTGTAGCTGAAGAAAAGCATAATCCAGTACCCCACCTTGTGGGAACCTAGCACTGCCTGACACTACACAGAAACCGACCTTTTTGTCCTTCAGACTTGCCTACCAGGCCCCATCTTCTATCGCAAAAGCCAAATCATCTGATCCCAAACTAACTGTCAACTGCTTGTGATGGTGGGGAAGCCAGACATCAATCAATCAGTTTTTATCAGAGCCACTCTTCGTTTTTCTGTTGTGCTCATCTTATCATCTGACCCAGTTGTAGCCCTGACTTCAGAAGCTTAAGTAACTTGATGACAAAATATGCGTCTGTTTGTCCAAGATGCACATTGTTAAGGAGCGCACTTGTATTTTTAGCAACTAGCTAATAATTTTTTTCCAGATAAACTGTCAAATATTTGAGATTTTTCTCATTTCTTAAATTTTGCAGTGTTCACTGAAATATCATGCATTTTTTGAATGACTAGCAAACATTTTTTTAAAGTAGAAATCTATACATGCATTTGCATCAAGAATTGATCAATTTCTTGGAAAATGAAGTTATTTGCAAACCAAGGGCCTCTCAGAGGTACTCCATCGTATTAATATACGCATCATATTCATTACTCAGTTCCACTCTATGATTGTTCACATGAACACTTCATGCATTATAAGCACCCAAAACACCAGAAACTCAATGGCTACAGTCACAATTTTTTTTCTTCTGCGTTCTACAAAGCGACAACATTTTGTCTATGTCCCTTCTGAAACAGCTGAAGTGCAATTAGCAGATACTATATAAATCCCAGTCTGACTGAAAGCTTTCAAAACTGATTTGATACTGCTTTCAAGAAAGCTGGAGTCCTTGCCATGCACATTTATTAACTGAAGATCGTAACCTTGGAAGGTGGGAAGGAGTTACGGCAATTCTTTTTTCAAAACTATTCAACCTTTCATACTTTTGTCATCGTCTTCATTGGTTCCAAACTGCGTTGCAGTTCAATTCACAAAGCCGCATAAAATATATTAGGAAAGTCCTTGCTGTACTTCTTCACAACTTTTCAGAGAAAAGATCTTTATAGCCATCTAACATTAAGCCTGAATGTGAAAGTGAGAAGTGAATACAAGATACAGAATATACACATAATTTCAAATTAGATTTCACAATTCCTTTGCAATTTTTTTCTGGATATCTTATAAACGCTAATCTTTCTACTTGATAACAGAAGCATAACAAGTATTAAATAGCAGTTCTAATGATGATCCCCATTACAGGAGTAAATCACAGTACTTCCTTTGAGGCTTGTGCTGCAACTACAGAAGTAAAAATAATATCAGCCTCTACAGAATTTCTTCTCGGCCTAAATGAACACCTCCATATATCATCTGAAAAAGTATTTTCAAGATTATTCCATTTCAGCAGAGAAAATCTTCACAATAGATACACAAAAAGACATCTCTCACCATATTTGGGTCTATGAGGAATTTCCTGTTTTACAGTATAATTCATTCTGTTCTCATTAAAAATCACTTTTCAATAATAACTGCAAGTGTGTTTAAAAAGTAATTACATTTTTCTGTACCACAAAAACATATAGACTTTTACTTTTCATAGATAATATGAGAAGGAGCAAGCCTAGGAAGGGGGGGAGCCTCAACCCTGGAATTCCTTTAAACACGATGAAAATAATTAAATATAAACTTGGCTCCTCTTTTACGCTACATTCTGATTTTATATACAAACTCTCATATACCATTTGTGGATGTATGTATTTTTAAACCCTTATCCCACAATTATTTTCACATTTGTTGAAAGTTTGTTGTTTTTTTTTTTTAATTTATTTTTAAGAACAGTGTGTGAATCTTAAGTTTAAAAATATATTATTATACCATCCAGTAAAGGATTAGATGAAAAACCCGCTAACATGAAAAATGTTGTGATATTTTACTGCAGTCGGTATTAATACTCTATTCATTAGAAAAGTGTACAGATTCAAGAAAATTTTTTACTGTACTCTGCTACACTGAATCTAAGGTAAAAAGACCGAGTACAGTAAAACCAGTGTGTGACACACAGTTATACCAGCTAATCTCAGTCTGAAAGCTTCAAATCTTGTCGTTTGGAAGAGTAAAGCAACATCACTCTAACTCATCTATGTGAGTGCAAAGAGTAAGTTATGAGAAGAGCTTATGCAAAGATGTCTGAGTAATTCACTAACCACTAAAGTAGTGTTATTTTCAGAAGGTTATTAGTACCTTCTCTCTATTTTATGAGCCTACTGTAATTGAACTAACCTTTATTGTAAAAGTTCTACAAAAACTAGGTGGTAGTACTTAAGAGTGAGAGCATTATTTACACTTTTTTTACACACTTGCAGTTAAAAATTGGCATGAATAAAAAGATCAAATAGATAATACCAAATTAGTTCCTTAAAGGTTTCTGAGGACGCCACCTCCTAAACGTGTTTTGAAATCCTAGCTAATTCTTCAAAACAAATTACTAGCATTTGCAAAGGGTAACAATCTTACATAACACTTTTCTTCAACACAGGAAATACGGGACAAGAGAGAAATAAGAAGGTAGATGGAAAATCACCAGGATAAAATTTATTCAACATCTGTAACAGGAAGACAGAAACATTTTTTGCTTATCGTGTTTTTAAATTATACAAACTCTATTTCACAGATGTGATTACATAGACAATATTAGAAGCTATTAAAACATAACTTAAGGCTGTACATCTTTATATCAAACTAAATCCCTTTTCCTTTTCTAAAGAAGAAAAATCTACTGTGACAACCACCCGCATCTGTTACCAACTCATGATGGCATTACCCTTTCAAAGCATTAGATGAAACTGAATAATCAATGAGAAATGTCAATACCGAGAACTGATTCCTTCTACAGAACAAGCTTTATGCATGCGTTTGGGTTTTGTTTGGCTGCTTCTCTGTATTTTCTGCAAGAACTCCTCTTCAATACTGCAAATGTGCTGAACTGCACTTATACCATTTGCATTCCCCGAAACAATACTTTACCTGCATCACTGCATAAGAAAGACAGATTTTTTTTGTTATTTCACATTTGAGGAATAAAAAGGAAAAAAGAAAAAAAAGAAATCCTATTCAGCCAATATCTAGCAGGCAAGTATATTGATACTCTTAATCTTTGTCTCAAATACAGCATGTCCTTAGGAGCTATCAAACAAATCAATGTACGTATACAACATTTACAAACAACTGGGTAAAAAGAGTGCATTTGCTTCCCAAAGCAAAACTTGTAATCATTGTCTTCCAAGCCCTCAGATCAAGATTCAACCATGCTATAGCTATATACGTACTGAGAAGTCTTGGATGCATTGTCTACTAACAGACTACTAACTCTTAGCAGGCACTTAAGAATATAGATGGATACTATAACACGATAATACAGCATTATTTATATTTTATTGTCACAAGCTTAGGAGATGATTGCATCAGCTTACAAGACTAAAAAATAATTAACCAGACTGTTGCATACATATTTTCCACGATGTCTGACAGGCATTAGTTCAAGAGTGAATAGAACACTGATGCTATTTCATTTGATTTTCCACATACTTGTTTGAGAAGTCTTTTAAGGGAGAATGCATAATACAATATGTAGAATGTGAGTTGGTAGAAGGAATGTGCTTCTGAGCTAGTTCTACACTTAATGCTATTTAAGTGGAAGAAATCCCAACCATACATTGCACGGGAGAAAAAATATTACTGCAAAAATACTGTAGAATTTCCATACTTTCACTTTATAACCTGTTTATCCAATGCCCAAATTACTAAGCTTTAAGTAATCCTGACTTCAAAATTCTCCTCTACCGTTGTGTCATCTCAAAAAGACAAGCTGACAGTAATGGTAATGACGCCCTCTCAGACAAGCCTGTGGGCATTAATATTTAAATCTTACCTATCGCTTGTGATTGGAATTCAGCTTCTATTCACAAACAAAAACTAAATCAATGTTCTTAGAGTTCAAACTAGATCCCTAAACAGTTTGCCACTCTCCATGCACAGATAAGATAAACTTTCTTTGACCCAAGAGATGAAGTTGCCATGACGATCAGAGAGTCCACTTTCTATATTGATATTTTGCTGATGTAACAACAAATAGAACCAGATCCTAGGGCTGATAATGGTGATTAATTAATACTAATATTGATCCCTACAAGCAAGAGACAAGGCTATTAACTTGAAGCCTGAAAAGTCAATTGTTACCTGTGGCAGAGATACTAGCAGCTGATTTTGAAACATAATAAACAAATGTGCTATATCTTTATGCTAATACCTTTTAAAGTGCTATATCCCTTTCTCAAGCACAGTAGTTTCACAATCCACGTCTATTATTTTAATTAAAAACTTTTCATCTGCATAAAAATAAGAGAAATAAAGTTCAAAATCCATAATAGAAGTTAGGCAAAATGCTACAGACTGGCGCCTTTAACACGGGTTGCTTAAAAGCACTCTTAAAGAACGCAGTGCAAAAAACCTTACAAAAGACTACTAATGATGCAGGATTTGATTTTGATTAAACATCATAAATGAACATTTATCAAGTAGGAAGCCTATCTGATCCCTCATTCAAATGGAGAAAAATAACAAAAAAAAAACAAAAAAAAACAGGTGAAAGTCTCAGTGTGAAGATTACATCCTTAAAGGCAAAACTGTACAAATCAAAGAACTTCTTAATTTACAGGCTGTATTTATACTGACAGCAGTTACATCTTTGTGCGAGACTGACAGCCCAGGATCTAAATTTGAGAAGTAGATACTGTTAAAATATCTCTTCAGCAACCTCTCAGATTCTTTCTTTTCCCTCTTTAGGAACACATCATGAAAGTCAGGTAAATCTTAAGTACATTTAAAAAAAAAAAAAAAACCTCCCTTTATCTTGAAAAAAAAAAAAAAAAAAAATCCTGCCCATCTAACTTGCTCTGGTCATACATTACCAACCAAAGCAGAACAATTTTCTTCTGACTTAAGAAACCGTATTTTTGCTCAGAGGTCTGATTTTCCTGGTACACAATATGACTTCACAGCAAGTTTCATTATTTGTAAACTACTCCTGCAGTACTGATGAAATATATATTTTATGTTTCATGGAAATAACTGGCACCGCTGATGGCTAACTTGGTTTCTTCCTCACTCTATTGCACTGAGCACTGTACGAATCTTTGTGTTAGCTACTATACAGGTTACAAAAATATGAACTAGTGTATACCAAAAAACCTAAGAGATTCAATTGCACTATTTTACATCTGATCAGATTGTCTAAATATATATATTTCCATTAATACATGACTGTAAATGTAAGTGCAATTTTAACATGTGATATTAATATCTTGCAACATAATGATAAATTGCCTGCAAACAATTAGTACTCACTCTCAGAAAAGTAAAAATCATCATTCATGATTCATACTCAAGAGGTACAGGCAGCTGCTTACCTTGTGCTCTGCTTTGATTAAACTGAAAGCATTGTAAGTGCCTTCAATACACTACAGTGTAATTGAAAGGAGAGTGCAAAGTGAAACTCTGTCAGAGAATAAATAAAAATGTTTTATTTATTTTCAAAAGGTAAAGTTACAAAATACTTTATTCCCTACCCTACTTTTGCAATGAGACGTTACAGCTACTCTTCTGTTGTATTTTAGGAGAGGCAAAAAGCAAAAAATTCTTACCCCTCGATTCTGTTTCTAAGCCAAACACCCATACTCAAGCCTACCGGAGCTCAGTGACAGTGCATCAGTGTGTGCGTACTAATGCCTCTATTAAACTTACTGAACTCCACAGAATGATCTACGAGTCTCTTCTCTACGCATTTCCAATCACTTAAAACAAAACAAATATTTTTTGTGTCTTTACATATGGATTCCATTCTTGAAAAAAACAAAAATGAGCAAATGCAGTTACACACAATCATAGGAAATGTCTTCATATTTTCTTTTTTTCTGCAATTAATAGCAACTGCAAGACTTCTCTAAGCAGTGAATTTTATTTTGCAGTACTGTATCGCTGATACAATAATGTAGATTTTTTAATTGCAGAAGAGTAGTCATTATGGGCTGTAATGCACAAAAAAATCAAGATGACATCCAGGAGTGAACTTTGCTAATATATCTCTTGTTAGGCAGGAGCACAAAAAAAAAAAAAAAAGTCATAAAGGAAAAGAGCTTAAGATAAATATTTTCAGATGACTTTATTTTAAAGGCAACAAGTAGAAGGACTGTCTTCCCTGAACAATAAACATATATTTGCTTTTGAAAAGACAAGCTTATTTTTATGTTTGGCACGCAAAAAAAACCACAGGGTTTTCGTGAACTGGAATTTTACAAAAGAAAGCATTGTATTAAACTGTTTCAATACTTATGAAAACCACTGACAGTGTAAGAATGGAAAGTGGCTATCTTGACTACATACTTAAAATTTATTGTACTGTCGGAAGAAAACTGA